>NW_019268587.1:564788-638955 GCF_002738365.1 Cucurbita moschata | reverse complement strand
AAAAAAAAATTAAATTATCGAAAGGAAAGATTTTTGGGAAGAAAAATTTATCTGTGATATTTTTGAAATACAAAGAGAAGACTAGAGAGAGGTCAGAATATTGTTAACAAAATCAAAAGAATATATATATATATATATATATATATATATATATATATATATATATATATATATGAGGCAAATACGATAAACAAAATCAAAAGAAAAGAAAGAAAAGAAGAAATGTAGAGAAAAGAGAAAAAAAAAATAAAGAGAACAAATCAAAACAAAAGAAAGAAAAGAAGAAATGCAGCCAAAGAAATAAATAAATCAATAAAGAGAGCAGGAATGAACTGAGAAGGCATATAGAGAAAAAAATAATAATAAAGAGAGGGGTTCACACTTATAACCAGATTATCTTGACCAGAGGGTCCAGGGGGTGTGCGAGCTCCCTAGGGGTTCACACTCGCACGTGTGAGTCGTGTGTAGGGAAGTACTACACATCCAATTTGTCCGAGACTGGAGGCCACCCCTAAGATGATTAGAGATAGGTTCCTAAATCATGATTGCATGTGTTTGCATTTGCATGGCCCCTATAGTTGGGCCACTTACTGAGTATTCTTTGAAATACTCAGGCTGTGTGCCACATCATTTTTCAGGTAAAGGTAAGACGCACTTGTACGGAGGACGGCGGCATCGCGAGCAAAGATTGTGACACGTGCATAGGGTAGACTCATATTTAAATTCTTAGTTTTAAGTTAGAATAGGTTGTTCTGCATTCCATTATTTTAAATTATTTTGTATTTGTTTTTATTTTCTCTAAATTTTAGTATTTTGTATTTAAACACGTAAGACCATGACTGTGTTTTCCAGATAAGAAGTTTTTTTAAACGTTTTTGAAGTTTACGTCATAAATGATGTTCATGTAAGAGTTATATTTCCGCTTTATAGATGAGCATGAGACGTTCGTGGCGACTTTAGATATGTGGAAATTTAGGGTCGTTACAAATCACCTAGACTTAAGTTATATTTAATTAGCTGGAATATATCTAAGTAATGAGTATACTCAACCGTCTAAAATACTTAGTGGGAGGAAAAAGGTATATCGTTTTCCTTTCACGCTCTCTTAAACATTTACACCGTGAGATTCATGCTCCGCCTCGTGTCGCCCTGGGAGCGTCTTTCATTCGGAACGTATTTGCATGAGTCAATAACGAGGTGAATAGAGTAAGTATTTATAGTAAGTGGGAGAAGGAAGTATATCAACACGTCCTATGGTCTCCACCACTAGGTTGCACCGTGAGATTCCCATGTTCCGCCTGCATGTTGCCTTAGAGCAACTACCCATTCGGAGGGTTGTAACATGGGAGTCGAAACAACGCAAACTCCAGAAATGGATAGGATTTCTTAGGTCCATTCCCAACTTTGGCTTTTCTTAATAATTTTTGGGTACATTATTACATTTGCTAAACCTGATTGGATTAAATAGGATTAAATCAAATCACTAATAGAATTTTCTTTATATCACAGCATGACAAACTCAATAGTACAATTACTCGCTTTTGAGAAATTAAACAACGACAATTACTCGCTTTTGACAAACTCAACAGCTCAAATGCAAACAGAACAGTTCGGGATGCATATGACAGATGGACAAAGGAAAATGACAAAGTCCGAGTGTACATTTTAGCCAGCCTATCTGATGTTCTGGCTAAGAAACACGACATCATCGGTACTGCTAAAGAGATTAGGGAATCTCTGAAATCGATTTTTGGACAACCGTCCTTCTCCCTTAGACATGACGCCATAAAATACATTTACAACTACTGTATGAAAGAAGGGACCTGAGTTAGAGAACATGTCCTAGACATCATGGTCCATTTCAATGTGGCAAAAGAAAATGGAGATGTCATTGATGAGAAGAGTCAAGTCAGTTTTATCATGGAGTCTCTTCGAGGAGCTTCTTCCAATTCCACACAAATGTAATGATGAACAAGATAGAATATAACTTGACTACTCATCTCAAAGAAATTACTACGAGGATCATCCTTCAAAAGTAAGTCCGGACTTTCAACTTCTAAAAGTGTTTTGATAAAGAAGAAGGGTAAGGGGAAAAATAAGAGTCCACTGACCGCAAACACAAGGTTCAAAAAGAAGATAAAGGAAAATGTTTCCATTGCAACAAAAACGGGCACTGAAAGAGAAATTGCCCAAGATACCTTGCAGAGAAAAAAGCCGAAAAGACAAAACAAGGTAAATATGATTTACTCGTTGTAGAAATATGTTTAGTAGAGTATGATAACTCAACTTGGATACTAGATTCAGGGGCCACTAATCATATTTGTTCTTTTTTCTAGGAAACTAGCTCCTGGAGAATGCTTGCGGACGGCGAGATAACACTCAGGGTTGGAACAGGAGAGGTTGTCTCAGCAAGATCAATAGGAAATTTAAAATTGTTTTTTGGAAATAGATTCATTATATTAGGTAATGTACTTTTTGTTCCTGGAATGAAAAGAATCTAATATTTTTCTCTTGTTTATAAGAACAATTGTATAAAGTATCTTTTGAAATCAATGAAGCGTTCATGTGCAAAAGAGATATTCATATTTGTTCTGCAAAACTAGAAAACAACTAATATATGTTAAAACCGAGCGAAACAAAAGCTATTTTAAATACCGAGATGTTTAAAACAGCTGAAACACAAAATAAACGACAAAAGATTTCTCCTAATACCTATCTTTGGCACTTAAGACTAGGCCACATTAATCTCAATAGGATTGAGAGATTGGTTAAAAGAGGACTTCTAAATGAGTTAGAAGACAACTCTTTACCTCCATGTGAGTCTTGTCTTGAGGGTAAAATGGCTAAACGATTGTTTTCCGAAAAAGGTTATAGAGCCAAAGAAACCTTAGAACTCGTGCATATAGATCTCTGTGGTCGAATGATTGTCAAAGCACGAGGAGGGTATGAATATTTCATCAGTTTTATTGATGATTATTCAAGGTATGCCTATCTTTACCTAATGCATCACAAGTCCGAAGCTCTAAGATTCAAATTGCTTCCGCATGTGTTATATTAACTCCATCATTTCGTTTGTTAGTGAACAGGTCGGGTAGGATTTTGAGCACATGGATCGAGCTCAAGTTCTTTGGTACTGTTTGAGTTATAGAGGGTAGACTGGGTCGTGTGCGGTTTAGCGAGTAAAGTGGTGTCTCACAACACGTCCTCGTTGACTGGTTGATCCATTGACTAAGTTGAAGTCCCTAAATCGTACTTGGAGCTAGTTTAATTTTTCCCTTTGAAATCCAAGTAAACCTATGCGAGTTCACGACACTTAATTAGCACAGATCGAGCAAAATGAAATACGAATGGAAATCCAAAATACTGTTAACAAAATAGAAAAGAAAAATAAAAGAACAATACAAGAAGAAAAAGAAAGAAAAAGGAAATATTGTAAAGCCAAACCGTTAACAAAAAAGAATAGAATAGAATAGAAAGGAAAAAAAAGAAAGAAATAGGGATAGAAAATTTAAGAGAAGGTGTGGAAGCAAGAATTGATTAAAAGAAAAAGGTGAAATTTAAAGAATTAAAATAAATACGGTTAATTTTTAAAATACATAAATGAAATTTAATAGACTAAACTGTGAACATAATTAAAATTAATAAAAAGGGAAGTAGATGAAAAAGAGGAAATTTAATAGAGAAAAAATTAAGGATTTGGTGAACATTAAAAGATAAAACTAAAGAAATATCATGTCAAGAAACTCCATCAAATTCTTTTAGTACCAATATATATAATATAACCCTCCAAGACTCCATTCATAGAGTCTCTAATGCTCACATGAAGTCTAACACAGGGACCATTGTAAAATTTAGAGAATTGAAATTGAAATTGATGTCATGGTTCATATAGGTTGACTTGAATATAAAGAACAAAATCGAACTTTCTCAATGATAAATTGGTGACACCAGCCTAAGCTAATCAGGTAAGTGGCCTTACTATCGGTATGGTTATATTTGATGTTGACACGTGCCCTGTGGTTCTGCACGTGCCATATATATTGATATGTGTGAATTGTTTATTGATCGATATGTTTATGATATGGTATTCATATGATATAATATGTGAACTGTATGTTAATACTTATGGTACGATGTGTTCAATGATATGTTTGAGATAGGATTCGAAAATGATGCATTGAACGTAATGTAATGATAGGTAAGATATGTTGATGAATCGTTAAGGTTAGATTACATATAGAAGTGCTATGGATATGAGAGATTGATAAAAACGATATGGTCACAATCGATTGATAAAAGTATATGGTTAGGTTATGGGTAGAAAGGGATAGGATTATGATAGATTGATAGAGCGATAGCGTTAGGATACGTTCCTGTAACAATATGACTAAGGTACGTTCATGAAACGATATCACTGTGATAGGTATAAGGATGTTAAGGCTGTGATAAATTAGGGAACGATATGACCATGAAGTGTTTACGATACGATATGAATATGATACAACACCTGAATTACATATACATATATATATATACATTGTGATATGATATGAAAATGATATGAAATATGTTATGGTACGAGCCAAATGATAAGTGACATGTTTATGATATGATATATTGTGATGGTATATGTTATGGTATGATAGGTATGAAATATTACATCTTTCCACGTAAAGTTATGTCATGTTTAGCCATGTATGCGTGATACATACATGAAATATGTTATGGAGGGAAGGAGAAAGGAAATGAAATAAATGTTATCTTATGAATAAAAATTATGGGACCTCGTGCATGTATGTCTGTCATGTGTATCGAGATACTTCCCCGTTATGTTATGTTAGTACGGATGCATACCTTTGATATTTATGTTCGACATGTTATCATGAAGACCTTTTCTTTTATAAGGGTCCAGTGACGTGTGTTGTGTTGTGCCCGACAAAGTCATCGTCTATCTTTTATAGATAATAAATAACAACAACCTTTTTGTGTTATCCCATTATTTTTCATTTGTTCCTCAAGGATAATTCCACCAAAAAGAGATAATAAAGCTTCTCTATCTTTTATAGATCTACTTGTGAATCAATTCATCAACATTAGCAAGAAAGTTTCTCAAGTAAATTCCATCATCTTTAGCCGTCCAAATACAAGTTCCTACAGTTCCATGTTTGCACCTATCATGGAGCCATAAATGCTGTGTTTCAGGCCAAAAGCTTTCAAAAGAGACATATGCATGTGGTGTCTCCGATTTGCACCAATAGAGGGTTGTTCCCTAAAAGTTAACTTTGAAGTTCCATTGGTAACCATCTCCATGATTAAGCAAGCGATGATACTCCAAGTCATCGTCTTTAGACTGACAATGCACAAGCAACCCAAGTTTGCTTGGCCCGTTAACCACATGAATGTAATATCTAAAAGGTCCTGGTGATTGTAACACGACCCTTGGAAGCTGAGCCCCAACTAAAGCCACGGTGAAAAGAAAGAAAACGACAATATTCTTTATCATTTCCTAATCAACCTTTAGCTTAACTACCAATTTGGGTTGGACATGTGAATAAATATACATACTTATAGTACATGCAAGAAACTATATAAATGCATGCTATGGCTGTAAAAAAACTTAATCATTTAACTAATTTCTGTTATGCAACACAATTTAAGAGTAATTTTCGGATAATTTTAGAGATTTATTAGATTCTCAATAACAAAATTCCTTGAATAGGTAATAGTTATTAGCCCAAGAATAATAAATATTTCATTGATTTTTAAAACACTCTTATAAAAATGGACAACAAAATATGAATACTTTCCGGTAGAAAATATAAAATAGATAAAGCAATTCATAGATTACATATGGTATAGCACCCGAGTCCAACAAGGTATTAAATTCCCAATTTATTTTTTTAAGTTGAACTTTCAAACTTTTTAGGAGGACCTTAGAAATTTTAAGGTGAGGTAGAACAAATAAGTTCAAAATATTCTAGAACTATAGCTTCAAATAGGAATTGCGCAAGACTTCTTTTGCAAGAATTACTCAATGCGTGTTGGGAGAACCATTATGGGTTTTGATTTCATCATGTCACACCGTGAATCTCTAGGAAAAATTTTACCTATCAATGTGTATAAAATAAGAGGAAAATCAAAATGTGTATTAATATATGCCAAATTCATCTAACGAGGGAAGGGGGAATGAGATACATGATTCCCTAGGTCCATAATTCCTCTATTACTTCTAAACTCCAGAGTACCCTTTCGTCATGATTAAGCAACCTACTTGTAATCTCTCACCACATCCTTGACCTAGCAGGGAACGAATTGTTTACTTTTGTCCCTAGAGTTTCCACACTCTTGATACAAAGACTTGGGCAGAAAACTTAGCCTTCGCAATGGTACAAGGTGGGGAAGAACATGGTGAGTGTTGGTCTGCTTGCATCCATGGGAGTGTTAACTGGTGAACTCGTCCCACAGGCCATGAAGTAACCTATGGTGAGGGGGTGCTACCCCTCTGATATGAATCCAACAACTGATCATTTCCATGTACCCGTACGAGCAATTACAAGAAGCAACACAAAGAAGATACAAGTATAAAATCAAAAAAATAATGGAGTGGCTGACATTGGAAAGTGATTAGAAGACTTGCCATTGGTAGTTGAATTACCAATTAAGATAATTTATGAATGCCTTATTTTCTTCAATTTGTATTTAATAGCACGTGTAGTTGGTGGTTGAACTTTATTATGTTAGGGTTATCTTTTGGGCCTATTTAAAGGCATGTAATATTCATGTTTGAGGAGCATGAATTATTGAATACAGACAAAACCTTTGTGTTTTCTTGATACCCTTTTGGTGTTATTCTTTTTCCAAACCTTACTTTAGGTTTGATGTTTAAACCGATTCATTGAATTAGTTTTGATCAAGCTAATTCTGGAGTGAATTGTCTTGGTATCTAAGAGTGACCATCATAGATTCCAAGTTTGATCTAAGCGCGTCCGTACGCACACGTGTCTGTGCACGTGGGAAATCCCTCCGGCGCGTGAGATCTATTTTTATCCCAATTTGACTTCCGTTCGACTATTTTTCGTGGGAAATCCCTCCGGCGCGTGAGATCTATTTTTATCCCAATTTGACTTCCGTTCGACTATTTTTCATTGGAAATCCCTCCGGCGCGTGAGATCTATTTTTATCCCAATTTGACTTCCGTTCGACTATTTTTCATTTCGATTTTGATAGGCGCGTGAGATCTATTTTTATCCCAATTTGACTTCCGTTCGACTATTTTTCATTTCGATTTTGATACTGATCTAAGTCTAACTTGAATTCCAATTTGACTTCCGTTCGACTATTTTTCATTTCGATTTTGATACTGATCTAAGTCTAACTTGAATTAGGACCTATCAAGGAATCGACTATTTTTCATTTCGATTTTGATACTGATCTAAGTCTAACTTGAATTAGGACCTATCAAGGAAATTCCAAAATTTTTGGAACCTTTTCTGGCAAATAATTCGAGCTTGGGAAGGCACGCATCAGCCATGTAAGTAGCCATTTGGATTCCCACGAGCAGTACTTGTAGGAACCGCTAGGAACGAGCATGCATNATTTTAGAGTCCTTTGTCCGTTTTCATATTTAGAGTTTTTTGTATTTCATTTTATATTTGTAATTACTATTTGTAACATTTGACTTTGATTTTATATTTAATCTTGGTGTCCTTGATTTCCTTTTCTTTTTTTACCTTCTATTTTATTTTCTTTTTATTTTTATTTATTTTCGATTTCGTCTTGTTAGTCACGATTNCTAGCCGGACCTAGCATATTTGTATGGAAACTGCGAAAATGAAATGATTAAGGATAGCTAGATATCAAATGTTTATTAAATCTGTTTTGATTGAGATTCTATTAAAGTATGTATTCATGAGGAGGATGGAATACTTGTGAAATCTGCGTTCCGGGTAAAGATGGATGTTATCTTCCTATTGAGCATGTTTGTTAATATTGCATGAACTGCTGCATGTTAACTCTTATGCATGATGATTGCTTGTGTTATCTTTCTTGATGAATAGGAAGATATTATGAGCTTAGATTAGGGTGCTTGTGACTAAGTAGGCTAGACGAGACCCTAGATTGAGGGACCTCTAGAATACCGTGCAATTAGACCCGCAAAATGATTACTAGCGGATCCAGAGCCCAAAATTCCAAACCCGATAGGTTGTGAGACAAGGCACGAAAATCCTAGAGATACATGAATCCAAGTCTAAGCCACCAAGTTCCACCCAAGAAAGAATAATAGGTCACCATGGTAACTGTAGGTAGCCTGTTAGAGTTGAGCAGTGTAGATAGTGTCATCAAAACCTCCACTTCCCTCTCTCCTCCGATACCGTACCATCGAGACAGAGCTCTGGTACGGAGATCGTTGAGCTTGGCAGATCTGGAAAGGGAAATGTGACAGATGCCCAGACCTAGTGGTGATAGCTAAGGGGTCTTCTAAATAGGACTCCTGGGCCGTAGAAACCCGTCCCTAAGCGGGGGACGTGGAGCCACACAGGATGACTCAGTAGCTGACCGGCACACAAGGGGTCGCACCTCGAATTTAGTGGATGTATGGTCCCGTGTGAGGGTCGTCAGCTAACCTCTACGGAATATGTTCAGAGAGAGTCACATATTCAGATCCAGCCATACGATCCCCTCAGATTTACTTATGAGGTTGCGCCTCACCTCAGGACACTGATCATTTCAGTGCTTAAGATGTGCAAACCTCGTAAGATACAGAAAAGAGAGTCGCAGCTTAGATCACTCTCCTTAGAAACCCGAGAAAGACCGTGGATACCTACCAAGATAAGGATGCAAAAAGAGCCTACAAGTAGGTTGCTTACTGAGTATATTTTTATACTCACCCCTTTCGCCCTTTTTTTTCAGGTACCAATCGATACGGGGAAGTGTCGAGAGTTGCACTGTCACAGAGGGGTGTCGTTTCGGAGCATCAGTACCTTGTCGGTATTTTAGAGTCCTTTGTCCGTTTTCATATTTAGAGTTTTTTGTATTTCATTTTATATTTGTAATTACTATTTGTAACATTTGACTTTGATTTTATATTTAATCTTGGTGTCCTTGATTTCCTTTTCTTTTTTTACCTTCTATTTTATTTTCTTTTTATTTTTATTTATTTTCGATTTCGTCTTGTTAGTCACGATTCAGTCTTTCGAAGCCTCAAAAGTCGGGTCGTGATAGTACATGTTATGGTATGATAGGTATGAAATGTTACATCTTTGTACTTATTAATTATTCTCCATTTTTTTTCAGGTAAGGAGCTGGTCGAAGTCGGGAGTGGACTCTTGGGCAGGTGCCATAGAATAACCTCACCCGTCGTCCTCAACTGTTTTGTTTTAAAATGTTGAGTTCGTTTCTTATTTTGTGTTTTAAATATTGTCGTGCTGTAAATTACTTATGTGCGCACACTATTTTGTTATAATATTGTCTCACCCTCTGATCGCCCTTCATGATTCCATTGGTTTTAGACCTCTAAAGGTGTTCAATCCAAAGTCTCGACCCACCAATATACGTGGTTACCCTAGACTTAACTCGATTCTGTTGCTTATTCTCAAAAGGGAGGGATCAAACAGTCATTCATCAGAAGTCACCCATGCTCAATGGGGCGATAACTTCCATCCAGCACCCGGAGTGCTGCTAAATAAACATCTCATCCACAGTCATAGCATGATTACTTACACGGATAGTAAAGTATATCAAGACAGTATACTGGGTAAGACAAGAAATTTCAACAACTAGCAATTCTGTTTTAATCAAGAATAGCTACCTAAGATTAATTTTACTAGCATGCATTCATAAGCAAGCGAATTGTACAAGTACTGCTTCGTAGATTTTCATGTTGTTACTTACATATTTGTTGTGTGCCTTCTCGAGCAGGATTATAGGACAAAAAGAAAGTCCATACACGCGCTAACGTGCTTTTCTAGCATCAAAGACGTTTTCTACAAGCGCATACCATGAGATATTCAAGCACAAATGATGTTCTCTATGCGCGTTTACCACACGTCTGGCGGAGGTACAGTCACGGGACGCATGTCGTTGGTTAGTGAACAGGTCGGGTAGGATTTTGAGCACCCAGATCAAACTCCAGTTCTTTGGTACTGTTTGAGTTACAGAGGGTAGACTGGGTCGTGTGCGGTTTAGCAAGTAAAGTGGTGTCTCACAACACATCCTCGTTGACTGGTTGACCCGTCATTCCTGCCACGTTGTGATACATTTCTACTTTTTGCTAATACGCTTCTATCTCTCGCCAGCAGCTGCGTATCCACGGTCGATTCTTCCGACGTTCAATTTTTCTAGATTTCGCTGAGCGACGCATTTCAATCTATTTTTTTGGATTGCTTTTTATCTTCCAATCGTAAACTAGAAATGACTTGGTTTCTTCACGAAAAATAAAGATATAGAATCAACCAATTCGATGCCCCTTTCTTTAATTGTTAGGAAGATAGAGACCATACTAATTGAGTTCAAATTTTGGAAAAAATATATTTTCTTATTGAAATTATAAAACTCTCAAATCTAATTCTGAAACAAACTATGGTCAAGTTTCAACATGAAACTTGTAAGAATCCTTTTCTGAAACATCGTAGTCAAATCAAACGATCCTACAACAAAAAAACTGACACTCATCGATCCTCTTACTCAGACTAGAGATAAATTTTTTGCCAAATTTTTCATTATAGTGTCCGATTGGCATCCTCTTTACTTTCTTGTTTTTCCTCCTTCCACAAGAACCAAAATTCTCCCTTCCTCTCTCTTCTTTGTTTTCTATACACACCATCCCAGACCCCTCAAATTATAAGGTAGAAAAAATTTATGTTTATCCATGTGATGTTTATCAATGTATGTGTGATACATACATGAAATATGTTATGGAGGGAAGGAGAAAGGAAATGAAATAAATATTATCTTATGAATAAAAATCATGGGACCTCGTGCATGTATGTATGTCATGTATATCGGGATACTTCCCCGTTATGTTATGCTAGTACGGATGCATACCTTTGATATTTATATTCGACATGTTATCATGAAGACCTTTTCTTTTATGAGGGTCCAGTGACATGTATTGTGTTGTGCTCGACAATGTCCGGCCTAAGGGGCACGTATACTGATCCGTCTGATGGGTCCATGTATGCGTACGTGGGCCGTGTGTTGAAAAGTACCATGCATCCAACTCTGTCAAGAATTGAAAAAAGACACTAGTGGTGGTTCGAAACCGGTTCGTGAGGAAAAAGAAATTTGAACTACAAAAGGTTAGTACTTAAAGACTTTTACTTTTAATACTTAAGAACATGCTAGTTATTTACTATAATTGATATTCTAAGAGTGCCTAAGATCCAAATTGCTTTCGCATGTGTTATATTAACTCCATCAATTGGTATCGGAGCAAGTTTTAGGAACTTTATTTACATTAATTTGATCACGGTGGGTACCATTTCATGAATGAAATTTTGTGGTTGCTAAAGTGGATGTTTTTTGTTTTGCCATTTTTTTATGCTTCCATTTGATACAATTATTGTAATTGGCCTACTGTGTAAGGGCTTTAATGAGTAAAGAAAGGTCTGTAATTTGTATGGAGTCATTAGAGTCCATTTTAGGTTGTAATTGATCGAATATAGAAGAGAAAGCAAGTTGAACCGAAGAAGATGGAAGAGGCAGTTTGGGTGTTTTTTCTGCCGTTGGGGTACGGTTCAACGTTTTTACAGGTTGGTTCGCCCAGTTCGTGATCCTTGGGAGCGGTTCAAGTTATTTTTAATTATTAATGTAATAATTTAGTTAATTGCTAGCTATTAAATGCCAAAATCAATCCATTTTAGTGTGTTTAATTAATTATGCATTATGAATGTATGTTTTAATTAAATAGAAATTGTATATGCATAAAGTATGTCATATAGATTTAAAATCTCACCCTAGGCTAAGCATGTTTTATGCATTCCAAGTATGTTATAAGTGTTATAATGTATAGTATGCATGTTGAGGGTTCCATGAGTGATAGATATAAATTGTTATGTTATTGCATGGAATGGATGATTATATAATTGTTATATAAAGCATGTTAGGTGCATGTTATAGGTTAAAACGAGATATACGTTAAAATCTATAATAAAGATAAGTGCATGCTCACTTAGGGTTAAGAACCAAGCACGATCAATTTTAATAGTTAAAATAGGTCGATGTCTTATAAAATTGCGGTTACAAGAAAGCTCACTTGGCACGATCTTGTCTAAGGCTGGAGGTACGTAAGTTGACGGTTTACGGAACACCTACTACCTGGAGATCGGACTAGTACTTGAGCTTAGTTAGCCTAGTTTTATGAGCATGCTTGAGTGATATAAGTTTTAAAAAAATCACCTAGACTTAAATTATATTTAATTAGCCGGAATATACCTAAGTAATAAGTATACTCAACCGTCTAAAATACTTAGTGGGAGGAAAAAGGTATATGAGATACATCGTTTTCCTTTCACACTCCCTGAAAAATTCACACCGTGAGATTCATGCTCGGCCTCGTGTCACCCTGGGAGCGTCCTCCATTCGGAAGGTATTTGCATGAGTCAATAACGAGGTGAATAGAGAAAGTATTTATAGTAAGTAGAAGAAGGAAGTATATCAACATGTCCTATGGTCTCCACCACTGGGTTGCACCGTGAGATTCCCATGTTCCGCCTGCATGTGGCCCTAGAGCAACAACCCATTCGGAGGGTCGTAATATGGGAGTCGAAACAACGCAAACTCCAAAAATAGATAGGATTTCTTAGGTCCATTCCCAACTTTGACTTTTTTATTCGATAGCATTGTAGGCCGATCTCTGAGGTTTGAAATTGATGGGTCACATGTACGAACAATTACTAAGAGTTAGTATATTTTTTACCAAAATAGCGATAACTAAAACATTATAGGGACAAGAGTTATTCTGGGATTAGTGTTTAAGTCAAGAATGTCTTGGTTTAATGAAGGAGTGATAGACTGCCCCTCGGTAGCAGTTGCTCTGACTCACTAAAGTATCGTTGCAAATTAATAATTTTTGGGTACATCATTACATTTGCTAAACCTGATTTGATTAAACCGGATTAAATCAAATCACTAATAGAATTTTCTTTATATCACAGCATGACAAACTTAGTAGTACCGTTACTCGCTATTGAGAAATTAAACAGTGACAATTACGCAACTTGGAAATCAAACCTAAACACAATACTTGTAATTGATGATTTAAGGTTTGTTTTAACTAAGGAATGTCTTCCAAACCCCAACTCAAATGCAAACAGAAAAGTTCGGGATGCATATGACAGATGGAAAAAGGCAAATGACAAAGCCCGAGCGTACATTTTAGCCAGCATATCTGATGTTTTGGCTAAGAAACACGATATCATGGGTACTGCTAAAGAGATTAGGGAATCTCTTAAATGGATGTTTGGACAACCGTCCTTCTTCCTTAGACATTACGCCATAAAATACATTTACCACTACCGTCTGAAAGAAGGGACCTTAGTTAGATAACATGTCCTGGACAACATGGTCTATTTCAATGTGGCAGAAGAAAATGGAGATGTCGTTGATGAGAAGAGTCAAGCTAGTTTTATCATGGAGTCTCTTCCGAAGAGCTTCTTCCAATTCCGCACAAATGTGATGATGAACGAGATAGAATATAACTTGACTGCTCTTCTTAATAAGCTACAGACTTATCAGTCCCTCTTAACGAACAAGGGACAAAAAGGAGAAGCAAATGTTGCTATCTCCAAGAAATTACTACGAGGATCGTCCTCCAAAAATAAGTTCGGACCTTCAACTTCTAAAAGTGTTTTGATAAAGAAGAAGGGTAAGGGGAAAAATAAGATTCCTACTGACCGCAAACACAAGGTTCAAAAAGCAGATAAAGAAAAATGTTTCCATTGCAACAAAAACGAGCACTATAAGAGAAATTGCCCAAAATACCTTGCAGAGAAAAAAGCCGAAAGGACACAACAAGGTAAATATGATTTACTCGTTGTAGAAATATGTTTAGTAGAGTATGATAACTCAACTTGGATACTAGATTCAGGGGCCACAAATCATATTTGTTCTTTTTTCCAGGAAACTAGCTCTTGGAGAATGTTGCAGACGGCGAGATAACACTTAGGGTTGGAACAGGAGAGATTGTCTCAGCAAGATCAATAGGAAATTTAATTTTTTTTTCTGGAGATAGATTCATTATATTAGATAATGTACTTTTTGTTCCTGGAATGAAAAGAAATCTAATATCTATCTCTTGTTTATTAGAACAATTGTATAACGTATCTTCAGAAATCAATGAAGTGTTCATTTGCAAAAGAGGTATTCATATTTGTTTTGCAAAACTAGAAAACAACTTGTAAATGTTAAAACCGAGCGAAACAAAAGCTATTTTAAATACCGAGATGTTTAAAACAGATGAAACTTAAATAAACGACAAAAGATTTCTCCTAATCCCTATCTTTGGCACTTAAGACTAGGCCACATTAATCTCAATAGGATTGAGTGATTGGTTAAAAGAGGACTTCTAAATGAGTTAGAAGACAACTCTTGACCTCCATATGAGTCTTGTCTTAAGGGTAAAATGACTAAACGATAGTTTTCCAAACAAGGTTATAGAGCCAAAGAAACCTTAGAACTCGTGCATACAGATCTCTTTAGTCCAATGAATGTCAAAGCACGAGGAGGGTATGAATATTTCATCAGTTTTATTGATGATTATTCAAGGTATAGCTATCTTTACCTAATGCATCACAAGTCCGAAGCTCTTGAAAAATTCAGAGAGTATAAGACTGAGGTTGGGAATCTATTAGGTAAACTATTAAAACACTTCGATCAGATCGAGATGGAGAGTATATGGACTTAAGATTTCAGGGCTATATGATAGAACATGGAATAACATCTCAACTCTCAGCCCCTGGTATGTCTCAAAAGAATGGTGTATCAGAAAGGAGAAATAGAACTCTGTTAGACATGGTTCGGTCTATGATGAATTTCGCTCAATTACCTAATCCGTTTTAGGAATATGCAGTGGAGACTGCTACATACATTTTGAACATGGTTCCTTCTAAGAGTGTTTCGGAAACACCTTATGAGTTATGGAAAGGGCGTAAAGGTAGTTTAAGTCACTTCAGGATTTGGGGATGCCCAGCACATGTGTTGTTGCAAAACCCGAAGAAATTCGAACCTAGTTCAAAATTATGTATATTCATAGGATACCTCAAAGAGATGAAAGGTGGTTTGTTTTATGACCCTTAAAAAATAAAGTGTTTGCATCAACAAACGCTACATTCATAGAGGAAGACCACGTAAGAAATCATCAACCTCACAACAAACTAGTATTAAGTGAGCTTTCTAAAGAAGCTACTCATAAAACAACCAGAGTTGTTGATCAGGCTAGTCCTTCAACAAGAGTTGTTGATGAAGCTGACACTTCTGGTCAATCACATCCTTCTCAAGAGTTGAGAATGCCTCGACATAGTGGGAGGGTTATAACTCAACCCGATCGTTACTTGAGTTTGGCAGAAACTCAAGTCATCATACCTGATGATGGCATTGAGGATCCATTGACCTATAAACAAGAAATGAATGATGAAGATAGAGATCAGTGGATCAAAGCCATGAATCTTGAAATGGAGTCAATGTACTTCAATTGAGTCTGGGAACTTGTAGATCAGCCAGATGAGGTAAAACCTATTCGTTGCAAATGGATCTATAAGAGGAAACGAGACTAAACTGGTAAGGTACAGACCTTTAAAGCTCGACTTGTAGCAAAGGGTTATACCCAAAGAGAGGGGGTGGACTATGAAGAAACCTTCTCTCCTGTTGCTCTGTTTAAATTGATTAGAATACTCTTGTCCATTGCCACATTTTATGATTATGAAATTTGACAAATGGATGTTAAGATAGCCATTCTAAACGGCAATCTTGAAGAGAGTATCTACATGGCTCAACTAGAGGGGTTCATTGAATAGGATCAAGACCAAAGGGTTTGCAAGCTTAAAAGATCCATTTATGGGTTGAAGCAAGCATCTCGATCCTAGAATATAAAGTTTGATACTGCGATCAAATCTTATGGCTTTAAACAGAATGTTGACGAACCTTGTGCTTATAAAAGGATAGTCAACTCTACAGTAACTTTTCTAGTGTTGTACGTTGACGATATCCTACTCACTGGGAATGATGTGGGATTTCTGACTGACATTAAGCATTGGCTAGCGACACAATTCTAAATGAAAGATTTGGGAGAGGCTCAGTTTGTTCTTGGAATCCAAATTGTTCAGAATCACAAGAACAAAACACTAGCATTGTTTCAGGTATCGTACATCAACAAAATATTGATTCGATATAAGATGCAGAACTCCAAGAAAGGATTATTACCTTTCATGCACGGAGTTCATTTGTCGAACAAACAAAGTCCTATGACACCTCAAGAAGTTGAGGATATGAGATACATTCCTTATGCTTCAACAGTCAGTAGTCTGATGTATGCCATGCTATGTTCCTGACACGACATATGATATGCTGTAGGAATTGTCAGCAGATATCTGTCCAATCTGGGACGTGATCATTGGACTGCCATTAAGAATATCCTTAAGTATCTTAGGAGAACGAGGGATTATATGCTAATGTACGGTGCTAAGGATCTAATCCTTACAGGTTACACTAACTCAGATTTTCAGACTGATGTAGATTCAAGTAAATCGACATCAGGATCTGTCTTCACTCTGAACGGAGGAGCAATAATATGGAGAAGCATAAAGCAAAGGTTGCATTGCTGATTCCACCATGGAGGCTGAGTATGTTGCTACTTATGAAGCAGCAAAAGAATCTGTATGGCTTAGGAATTTCTTAACTTATTTGGAAGTCGTTCCAAATATGCGTCTTCCCGTCACTCTTTATTGTGATAACAGTGGAGCAGTTGCAAATTCAAAAGAACCAAGAAGCCATAAGCGAGGAAAACATATTGAGCGCAAATATCATCTCATAAGGGAGATTGTGCAACGAGGAGATGTGATCGTCACACAGATAGCTTTAGAGCACAACATTGCTGATCATTTACAAAGCCCCTCACGACTAAAGTGTTTGAAGGACACCTAGTGAGACTAGGACTACAAGTTATGTAATCTAGGGCAAGTGGGAGAAAAGGCATGAGTATGTGATGCCCTAGTTGATTGTATTTATGTCTTTCTCTCTATAAGACGTTATAAAACCCCACTAGAGTTTTAGTCCAAGTGAGAGTTGTTGGGTTTTATGTCCTAAAACTCATAGTTTGTAAACAAAAACATATTCTATGGGAGCATCCTATGCAATGAGTATTGCGTAAGATCGGACCATGAAGAAAATCACTCTCACTTTATAATGTCGTTTACTCTTGAGACTGATTTTCTTTTCCTTCGATGACCTAGGTAACTCGATCTTAATCCTGAGCTAACCATGAACTCCTATTTGTTCGGAATTATCCTTAGATTTGCATGGGTGAGAGTGGCTCGAGTTCGCCGACCCTCCCATTTCAGGGGTAAAACTAGGTGAAAATCTAAGGACATTGGGTGAAAGATGGAATTCACTCCTACCCACTTTTAGGAATAGAAGAGAGGTAGTTCCCTCAAGTACTGACTCCAGGTCTTGAACAAGGGGTCCCACCCTCTCATTGCCCTAAGAGGGATTTGGTTTACTAGTTGGACCACAAACCAAATGTTCATTAGAGGATCAGTGGAACATAAGGATCAAGAAATTGTTCATTAGAGGATCAGTGGAACATAAGGATCAAGAAATTGTTCATTAGAGGATCAGTGGAACATAAGGATCAAGAACTAACTTCAGGGGTAAAACGATAAATTGATCCAGCTCTAGTTACGAACAACCTGTGAAGGATTGACTTACTAATCATGGTTATATCAAATGGACAGAAATATATCTATAGTGAGGGGAGTGCAACTACTAGGTCATAGTGGAGTGTCCTAGTAGTTAACGAATGTTGGTTAACAAGGTTAATGAGTTTAACCGGTTAATCTTGGATCATTGAAGCCTATGAAATATAGGTGATGGTGTTAATATAACACATGCGGAAGCAATTTGGATCTTTGGCACTCTAAGTACATCAATTATAGTAAATTAGCTAACATGTTCAAAAGTATTAAAACTTAATGAGTTTGAATACTAACCTTTTGTAGTTCACATTTCTTTTTCCTCACGAACCGGTTTTGAACTACCACTAGTGTCTTCTCTACTATTCTCAGGCCTTAGAACGAAATTGTGGAATCTGGTGAGTGACTAAACTTGATAGGAATTTAATATATGAAAAGAGAGAGTTTTGAGAGAATCTCTCAAAGTTTTTCAAGCATTCTTTCCATGCATTCTTTCCATGTACCTTGATCACTCTATTTATAGAGTCTTATTTCCATGTTCATGCAAATTTGAGATTACCAAATTTTGACACTCAAAGTTTCACTCAAATTTGTGGGATTATGTAGCAAGCATGCAAGTTTGAATTAACCAAATTTTGACACTCAAATTTGTGGGGTTTATTGGGCAAACATGGAAGTTTGGTCAAACCAAGTTTTGACACTCAAAATTCCACTCAAATTTGTGGAATTATGGGCAAACATGCAAGTTTGTTAAACCATGTATTGATACTCAATATTCCACTGACTCGAACATGTATTTTTTCATTAAAATCAACATTTTGACGTTCTCTATTTTAATTCAACAATTAATTTCAAATCAAAATAATATTAAAGGATTAATTAAACAATTTAATTAATATTTAACATTAAATGAAATGCCAATCCCAATCAATTCCGACACATTGATTATGAATCCCTATTCATAATTAAAATATTTAAATATCTCAAATTCTCTCATTTTGTTTAATTCGTAATTAAATCAAAATGCGGTTAAATATATCGTATATATTCAGCGCATATTTCCTAATTTGAGTTCGAACACTTCAAACTCACACGCCACACTATTCTAAGGTTCAGTCCGATATGAGCTAGCAAGGGGGTCTAATGGACCTACAGATCATGGGCTCCAATTATCCGAGATTAACTGGCTAAACTCATTAACCTTTTAACCAACATTCGTTAACTACGAGGACACTCCACTATAGACTAGTATTTGCACTCCCCTCACTATAGATATATTTCTGTCCATTTAATATAACCATGATTAGTAAGTCGATCCTTCACAGGTTGTTCGTAACTAGAGCTGGGTCAATTTACCGTTTTTACCCCTAAAGTTACTTCTTGTTCCTTAAGTCCCACTGATCCTCTAATGAACAATTGGTTTGTGGTCCAACCACCAAACCGAATCCCTCTCAGGGCAATGAGAGGGTGGGGCCCCTTGTTCAAGACCTGGAGTCATTACTTAAGGGAACAACCTCTCTACTATCCCTAAAAGCGGGTAGGAGTGAATTCTATCTTGCACCCTATGTGCCCAACTATTCACCCAGTCTTACCCTTGAAATGGGAGGCTTATAGAGTCGACGAACTCAGGCCACTCTCACCCATGCAAATCTAAGGATAATTCCGAATAAACAGGAGTTCATTGTTAGCTCAGAATTAAGATCGAGTTACCTAGGTCATCGTATGAAAAAATCAGTCTCAATAGTAAACGACATTATAAAGTGAGAGTGATTTTCTTCATGGTCTGATCTTATGCAATACTCATTGCATAGGACGCCCTCACTCACATGTCTCAACATGTACAATTTAGTGATCACATTGTTTATATCATATACAAAAGTGGGTCGCTTCCATAGTGTCCCCAGGATAAGGTACTCAGCCTTATCCATGTACTATAGATCATTTTGACTATATACTTGAATTTGATCCACTCTTATGTCTCTACATATAGTTCAAGTAATCATACTATAGCCAGAGTATTCTTAGTTTATTGGATTTAGATTAATGATCGTAAATTCACTTTATTCAATAACGATCTTTACTGTATAAACATCAATAATAACTTTATAGAATATGTTTTTGTTTACCAACTATGAGTTTTAGGACATAAAACCCAACATTAGATCCATTAGATCCCTCTTCTAGCTCATATCGAACTAAACCATAGAATAGTGTGACGAGTGAGTTCGAAGTGTTCGAATTCAAATTAGGGAATATGCGCTACATATATACGATATATTTAATCGCTTTTTTTTTTTTACGAATTAAACAAAAAAAGAGAATCTGAGATATTTAAATAAGATTTAAATATTTTAATCAAATATGTGTCGAATTGATTGGGATTGACATTTGAATTAATATTAAATATTAGTTAAATAGTTTAATTAATCATTTAATATTACTTTAATTTGAAATTAATTGTTGAATTAAAATTAAGAAAATTAAAATGTTGACTTCATTTAATGAAAAATTGATGTTTGAGTTAATGGAATTTTGAAGTGTCAAAATTTGGTTTAACCAAACTTGCATGCTTTCCAAATAAACCCCACAAATTTGAGTGAAATTTTGAGTGTCAAAATTTGGTAACTCAAACTTGGATGCTTGCCACATAATCCCAAACATTTGAGTGGAATTTTGAGTGTCAAAATTTGGTGATATCAAATTTGCATGAACATGCAACATGACTCTATAAATGGAGTGATCAAGGTACATGGAACTCCTCCCTTTGAAAAACTTTGAGAAAAACTCTCACAAACTCTCTCTTCATATATACTAAATCCCTCCCAAGTTAAGAATTAGTCTATAATGACCTAAAATTTTCTACTTAATTCAAAGTCGCTTCTGTATACGTACCATCAACATTGAATGCGGAAGACTTCGTTTAAATTCCATAAAACATATCCTTTAACTTAAAACACAGTCATGGACTTACGTGTTTCGAAAACATCTTTAAAACAATACAACAAAAGACCAAAAATAAAATAAATAAGCATTTAAGTTTAAAACATCCTATTCTAGCCTAAGTATAAGAAAAGAAATACCACTATCCTATGCATGTGCCATGATCTCGAGTTGCGATGCCGTCATCAGCTGTACAAGAATGCCTTGCCTTAACCTGAAAAATGTAGTAGCATATGGCTTGAGGATTTAAAGAAATACTCAGTAAGTGACCCTACTATTGGGGTTAAATGCAACAATCACAAGCAATGAAATGATGGGGCCTATATTTCGTTTCGTTTCGTTTCCTTTCTCCTACGGTGATGTCCTAACGGGTAATCATGGACGTGTACCATATACTCTACACATAGCCCATACGTGCAAGTATGGGCTCACCAACTAGTTCGCACACCGCTGGGCCACTTTCCTTATCCGATGGACATACTTTGGGAGCCCCTTATGCCGGGACCCGTTAGAACTAGTAACCGTCACGGTAGCGCTATGCAAAGCATAACGATTGTTGTCCTGCCATTGGATGTACGCGTTCATACCCTCGTGATGGGATAGGGGTATCCCCCAGATGCATAAACACACATAATGCATGAGGTCCCCACTACTTCTACAATTTAATTATCCTTTAATACAACCCCACTAGCATTAAGTACATATCATATCATTTTTCATATTGTTTCAAATATCGTTCATCATTCATATCATATCGTTTCTCATTCTTCCGTTCTCAAATCATACATAATTCTAAGGGGGTTATATTTCATGTCATTTATCGTAATTTCATGACATTCATATCACATTGTATACACATAATTTAAGAGACCTAACATAACGTTTTATGCTTTCAACATAACATTTCATCATATACACATCATACCATGACATATTGCATCACTATGTGTCATATCATAAACAAGTAATAACGTAAACACTTCATAGTCATATCATTCTCTAACTTATCATAGCCTTAACATTCTTATACCTATCACAGACATATTATTACGTGAACGTACCTTAGTCATATCATCACAAGAACTTAACCTAACGTTATCGTTCTATCAATCTATCACAAACCTATCTCTTTCTACCCATAACCTAACCATATTCTTCCATCAATCTCTCTTATCCATATCACTCCAGTATGTAACCTAACCTTAATGTTTCGTGAACGTATTTTACTCCTATCGTTACATTTCATTTTGTGCATCCTTCTTGTATCCTATCTAAAACATATCCTTGAACACATCGTACAGTAATTATTATCATACAATTCACATATTATAACATATACATAACATATAGGAAGCATATCGATCCACAGACAATTCACACATATCAATATATATGACACGTGCAGAACCACAAGGCACGGGTCAACATAAAAGTATAACCATGCCGATAATAAGGTCACTTACCTGACTAGCTTAAGTCGTTGTCACGAATATATCTTTAATTAAAGTTCGATTCCGTCCTTTGAAATCCGAGTCAACCTATATGAGCCCATGACATTAGTTTCAGGTTTGAACTCTACAACATTATTTCTCTACTTTACATTGGTCCATTGTTAAAAGTCTGAAATGTTATATATCTATAATTATATTTTTATTAAAAATCTTATTTTTCATACTGTATAAGAAAGTAGATACAGCTATTTCAATATTCTGGCTTTACTACTCTTTGTATTTAGCCTCTGTGTTTCCTTTCCCTTTATATTTAGTTTGTGGTTTTTAATTCCCTCCTTATATTTAGTTTGTGGTTTTTAATTCCCTCCTTATATTTAGTTTGTGGTTTTTAATTCCCTCCTTATATTTAGTCTGTGGTTTTTAATTCCCTAAGCTTCTTTCTTTTTATCTGTTTCCTTTTAATTCTGTGGTCATGCATTCCAAATTTCTAGTGATCTCTGTCTCCAAATCTTTCCTTATCCCAGGTTTCCTATTCAAAAGTTTTTTGGGCCATTCTATTTTTAATCTATTCATTTGGCTACGGATAAAAATTTAATCTAATATTACCAATATGACGGGTTTCCTATTCAAAAGTTTGATGGGCTATTCTATTTTTAATCTATTCATTTTGCTACCGATCAAAATTTAATCTAATATTACTCATCTGACGTGATTGACTAGAATCGTACAAATGATTGACATTTAGTTTCTAACTCAAACTAGATAATTGTAATAATTCCATGAAGATCTAACTATAATTCGTTGTGATTTCTAAAAAAATAGGATAAGAGAAAATGAAGATTTAATATATACCTTCTTGATCAGATCTTCATGTAAATAGTGAATCTCAATTGGGTAAAGGTCATTCTCATTTTTTTTCTCTCAAGTAAATCTGACAATTATTGTTTTTCTTTTTGCTGTTACTTTCTGGCGTAAAGATGAGTTTAGGAGAGATAATTGTGGGAAGGGATGAGAGGTTAGTGGAGAAAAGTGAGGAAATGTTTAAAAAACTTTATTTATTTATTATTATTATTATTATTTTAACTATTTTTATAATTATTTTTATTTGTTTATTTCTTTATTTATTTTTGGGCTATTACATTATATCCCTCTAAAAGAAACGTTCGTCCCCAAAAGTGTTTTAATCTTGGAATAACTCGGGTTCTTATTCTAAGAGTTCTTTGTTAAGTCTTCAAGTATCACTAAGTAAAAATTCTTAACAAGTATACCCTAATCCGTATGAGTCATAGCATTTATTTGCATGCATAAAACTTTCATAAGCCTATCACTTTGTATTCATAAAATCTTTGATTCCTTATAACTTGTCTTGTCAGATAGTTAGGTGTTTTAAATCTTAATTCATACTCCAAAAGGGTCTTTTGGTCATTTACCCACAAATCTTGGTTTAATTCTTCAACCTATTCTAATGGCCTTGTAACTTGGTGTAATCCCTTTACACCATGATATAAGGCTCCTCATCAAATTTCATGTCATTTAGAGGTCACTTTGGTCATAAACTAGTGGTACGTAATTATAGGGGCATTTTAGTCATTTTATACCTCCACTTGGTTTAGCCCATTATCATAACGTAATGGTCACCAAATTTTGTACATAACCTTATCATGCCATATTAAGTCTTCTTCTAAGATTTCATAGACAACATAATTCATCTAAGGTTTGTGGCTCAGGCACTTCATTGAAATAAATGTTAAGGTGTACAATAAGGTTGGAAAACTTACATAGTTCCTCACCCTTTTTTTTTACTATGATTCCATCTATTGGATCAATAGTTTTATTAGTTTCTGATTTACATTATTCTCTAAATCAGATTTTCTACACTTAGCTAAAGGTTCACTAATTGACCTGCTTGTCCATACATCCTCAAAATCTCATTTTAAAATACGGGATCTCCCCCTACACAAGAAAATTGTTGGTAAAACTCCAAAATGATACTTTCTTTTGATCTAAATTTTTTCATCTCCTTATTATTAAAGAAAGACAACGAAAAATTTCATGGTAGAAACCTCCTCGAGAATTTCTCTTAAGATTCGAACCCATAGCTGATGATTGAACTAGAATAGATATTTTTTGTTTCCTACTCACACGCACTCATACATTTGTTTCTCGATCAATCTCTAATTATAATCTTCCTCCCCAATCAGATATTATGGTGCCAGTATAGATCGAAATTTCGTTATAGTCCAATTCTGACTTGTAATAGATACCAGGGCTTTGCAATATTTGACTGCTCACAATTCTATATAGTCCATTTACTATAGAAGTTCCTAGGGAATTCATTAGACGACTGTTTCCAATTAAAAGGGTTTGTTCTCTATATTTTTAATAATTAAAAAAATAAAAAAAGAATTGTTTTCCTTTCCTCATTATTGTTTGTATTTGTATTGTTGGTAAGTGTCCACTTGATTTGGTTCCTCATTAAGGTCTCATCTTTGTAAATGAATTCCATATACAAATTTGCCTATTTCTCCCACAAAATCAAGAAATTTGTAATATTTCTTCTCTTTCGCTACCTACCCCAATTCTAGTAAACTTTTGGAGTCAAAATCATGACATGAAACTGGTTAAAAACTCCACCCTAACCCAATGTAGATGGAATGCACTAGAAATCATATGGATCTATAAATGACTTACCGTATTTCATTTGTGGTCAAGCTAGAGTTTGAGAATTTAGTAACTTTCATCGGAAACATTGTCAAATAGGCTTTTCTCTTGGTATACCTTATCTAGTATAGCCCAAAACCAATGTTCCTATATCCATAACCGAAAGGCATCACAACCTTTTCAATGCCTTGTACTATCAAGAATGGGCTTAGCAAAATTCTCTTATAAAAAATGGTATTGTATAAGCATGGTTGATATCCTCCGATACCATAAAACTTGGGATACTTGAAAATCAAACTTAAAATGATAGTCTTGAAACTTTAACTATGGTAATACCTTTTAACCAGGTTGACATTCCTAGGAAAAATTGTTCAGTAACTTTCTACAACAATTTGTTTATGTTGAGCTTCTTGAGTGCATTCGTGTACCTTAAAGAGGATTACCACAAAACTTTCTACAACAATTTTTTATTTTATTTTATTTTTTTTTGTTATTTTATTTTTTTTTAGTTTTCAATCATATAAGGCAGGAAAGTTTTCTACATCTCAGTACTAACAAAGCTCATCTTCCATTAACGGCACTTATGTCATTCACCAATCAATTTAAGTATACATGTTTTAAACGTTTATGGTCTTTAATTCATTTTTTTTTTCTTACTGATACTTTAATTTCATCTTTACATACTTCAAAGTTATAAAATTTTCTTTCAGACACCACCACTTTAAATATCTATAGTATATTGTAGGATATTGACATCTATCAAGTTTCTTAGGTCATTTTATTTTATCTAAAACTACTTACTCTTCCGTATACATTGGTACAGTCCTCTCCATCTCTATGTGATGGTGTTAATATAACACATGCAGAAGCAATTTGGATCTTAGGCACTTTTAGAACATCAATTATAGTAAATAACTAGCATGTTCATAAGTATTAAAACTTAATGAGTTTGAATACTAACCTTTTGTAGTTCAAATTCCTTTTTCCTCACGAACCGGTTTCGAACCACCACTAGTGTCTTCTCCACTATCCTCAAACCTTAGAACGGGATTGTGGAATCCGGTGAGTGACTAAACTTAGGAGGGTTTTTGTATATATGAAGAGAGTATTTGTGGGAGGTTTTTCTCAAGGTTTTTCACCAAGAAGACCTTTCATGTACCATGATCACTCTATTTATAGAGTCATGTTTGCATGTTCATGCAAATTTGAGGATCACCAAATTTTGACACTCAAAGTTCCTCTCAAACTTGTGGGGTTTATTTGGCAAACATGCAAGTTTGGTTAAACCAAATTTTGACACCTCAAAATTCCACTAACATGGATTTTTCCATTAAATGAAGTCAACACGTGTTAATTCAACAATTAATTTGAATAATTAATTTCAAATTAAAGTAATATTAAATGATTAATTAAACCATTTAATTAATATTTAATATTAACTCAAAAGCCAATCCCAATCAATTCCCGACACATATTTGATTAAAATATTTAAAACTTATTTAAATATCTCAAATTCTCTCTTTTTGTTTAATTCGTAAATAAAATAAAAATGCAGTTAAATATATCGTATATATGTAGCGCATATTCCCTAATTTGAATTCGAACACTTCGAACTCACTCGTCTTACTGTTCTATTGTTTAGTCCGATATGAGCTAGTAGAGGGACCTAATGGACCTATAGATCATGGGCTTCGACGATCTAAGATTAACTGATTAAAATCATTAACCTTGTTAATCAACAACACTGGTTAACTATTAGGACACTCCACTATAGCCTAGTAGTTGCACTCCCCTCACTATAGAAATATTTTTGTCCATTTGATATAACCATGATTAGTAAGTCGATCCTTCATAGGTTGTTCGTAGCTAAAGCTGGGTCAATTAGCCATTTTACCCTTGAAGTTGCTTCTTGTTCCTTATGTCCCACTGATCCTCTTATAAACAATTGGTTTGTGGTCCAACTAGTAAACCGAATCCCTCTCAGACAAATGACCTGGAGTCCCCAACTATTAAGGGAACTACCTCTCTTCTATCCCTAAAAGTGGGTAGGAGCGAATTCCATCTTGCACCCCCACGTCCCCAGCTATTCACCCAGTCTCATGAGTATGTCGAAATAAATAAAAGAAGCCTTAATCACTTAGCTTTTCAATTCTATTTGTTGATGTGAAAAAGAACCTATATCTCATGATTATGAGTATTTACGTCTCATGAAAATACGATTAGCACTGAACCGGGACAAAAAACTAACAGTCGGGAATCAAACACCAAAAATTAGGGTTTCCCACACACCCCCCACGCGCATCGTTCACGTGCATGGTGCACGTGAGTAGAGATGTCTTTAGAGCACTGGTAGACGTAAACTTACCCTTTGATTTTTGTGGGTGTGACACGTGGCGTGTAGAGGTTGGCAGTAGATGTCGAGTTGGATAGCGAGTTGTCGGGTCACTTCAAGGGCACGCAGGATATTTTGGGATGATAGTTTAGGTAGCAAGCGAGAGACGTGTGTATGCATTTGGCATCGAGCGCATTTCTTCATTGCATGGCGGACGCATGTCCTTATTAAAAGAGTTGAAATTTCTGGAAAAATCTAGTTACTTACGAAGTAAGTGCTTCTCAATTTCGACTTCTAATATGACTTTTTGTCAAGTTGCAACACGAAATTTGCAAGAATCCGCACCTAAGTTAATTTAGTTTAGTATTAAAAACCAAATAAACAAAAAAAACATTAGATCTAGGGTGGAATCCTGAAACAAAAGAACCGTCGACTTAACTCGTGTTCTTGTTCGTTTTTCGATACAATCGAATGATCAAACAAGCCAGACCGCTCCTCCATGATTCTCTGAGTAATTCTCGTTTTTCGATACAATCGAATGATCAAACAAGCCAGACCGCTCCTCCATGATTCTCTGAGTAATTCTGGAGAGAAATATTTGGGCAATCGGTGCTCCAAGTGCGGGATTGAACATTTTCCTCTCTTCTAATTCTTCTTTTGAAACCTTAGTTTTTTTTTATTGCATTGCAGGTATGTTCAATCCCCCCTCAAAGTGATTGTGGGGGCAAGTGTACCTTTTTTTGACTTTAATATTAAATATTAATTAAATAGTTTAATTGATCATTTAATATTACTTAATTTGAAATTAATTATTCAAATTAATTGTTGAATTAAAATAAGAAAATCAAAATGTTGACTTCATTTAATAGAAAAATCCATGTTAGTGGAATTTTGAGGTATCAAAATTTGGTTTAACCAAACTTGCATGCTTACCAAATAAACCCCCACCAGTTTGAGTGGAATTTTGAGTGTCAAAATTTGGTTAACTCAAACATGCATGCTTGCCACGTAATCTCAAACATTTGAGTGTCAAAATTTGGTTAACTCAAACATGCATGCTTGCCACGTAATCTCAAACATTTGAGTGTCAAAATTTGGTGATATCAAATTTGAATGAACATGCAAATATGACTCTACAAATAGAGTGCTCATGGTACATGAAAGGTCTTCTAGGTGAAAAACCTTGAGAAAAACCTCTCATAAACACTCTCTTCATATATACAAAATCCCTCCCAAGTTTAGTCACTCACCGGATTCCACAATCCAGTTCTAAGGACGAAAGATAGTGGAGAAAACACTAGTGGTGGTTCGAAACCGTTTCGTGAGGAAAAAGAAATTTGAACTACAAAAGGTTAGTGTTCAAACTCATTAAGTTTTAATACTTATGAACATGATAGTTATTTACTATAATTGATGTTCTAAAAGTGCCTAAGATCCAAATTGTTTCCGCATGTGTTATATTAACACCATCACCTTTAACAAGAGGTTGTCCCCTTCCTCCACGTCCTCTTTCGCGGTCTCTAGGTGCCATGATTCTAAAACTACCATATATTTATTCTTAAGACTATTGCTTTTTGGTTTAAATCATATTTCCACATAATATCATGACAAATATAGAACTCAGTCAACAGTGGTACAATCAATGGTGGAACATTCAATCAGGAATTACATCAGATAATGACCAAGTAGTAACAATATATTTAATCGGTGACATTTACCTTAATTTTTTTGTTGTCTTATGAATAACGTACATGACGGTGACAGAGTATCAGCGGTGGGACCATGGAACTTGTTAAGCCTACCTCATCTATAGAATCTATAACCTAGAGCTTTGATACCAACTATAACGGCTCAAATTTCTTACTGAAATAGAGTCACTACCATATGCATGACACAAACTTTCTATTTGCAAACATTCATTTAAAATTATTTATAAAATGATGTCATCGACTTATACGTTTTGTTAAAAGATTTAAAACAAAATAATGAAATAACCAATGTGAAATGTAAATAAATGAAAAAGAAGATTGAAAATGATGTCTAACTTAAGATCAACAAAAATAAAACACAACTATCCAAACACAAGTTTAATGGTCTTCAACACGACGTCGCCGTCTACCATACCGAGTGTCTTGCCTTTACCTGAAATGTAAGAATAACACAATGCTTGAGTATTTTAAGAAATACTCAGTAAGTAACCTCACCATTGGGGTTAGGGAATGGAAACACATGCAACATGAAGGAGACTTATCATTTAAAACCGTATTCTCTTAGGCGACTTTCCAGTTCGAGGAAATTAAATGTGTAGTACTTCTCTACACATCTCTAAACACAACCTACACGTGCGAGTATGGGCCCATCACTCGCACACCTCCTGTGCTGCCGGCCGGGCTAGAAACTATACTGTTGTTGCTAGAAACATAGAGGGAATAGCGAACATCGTATCACCATAATGAACATGATTATCATTTTCATCTCATAGTGTACTCGTTCATACTCATCTTGAAGGGTAAGTATCCCGATGCATGTGAACATACAATTATGCATGAGGTCCTTATAATTTTTCATCTTAAATAAATCATGCAAGACAATCTCCATTTATTCCTCAAATATTATACTCGACAATATGCGTGCACAAACTCTTATAAAATCATGTCTTAAATGACCCTAGTTTTCTATTGACTTAAAGTCGCTAACACCTGCATGATGTAACATCTTAGATAGAAATATTCATTTAAAATGTCTTCATAAAACAATATCATTGACTTGTTTAAGAAAAAATTAAAATATTCATAGGTAAGAATAAAACAGCAATGCCCTATATTAACCTAAAATCTACGAAATTAAATGTGACCACCCTATGCATGTGCTATTGTCTTTGAATTGTGATGCTGCTGTCAAATGTGCATGGGTGTCTTGCCTTTACCCGAAATATAGAAGTAGATGTGACTTAAGTATTTTAAGAAATACTCAGCGAGTGACCCAACTATTAGGGCTAAGAAAGGCAAAGACATGGAACATGAATTGGACCTATCATTTTAAAATTGTATTCTCTTAGGCGAATATCTTAACTGGGTCATCGAACCTATCATTTTAAATCCATATTCCCATAGGCGACTATCCTAACTGGGCCATAGGATGCGTATTTACTACTCTATACATGCCCCATACGTGGAAATATGGACCCACGGGGGGTTTGCACACCTTCTGGGCCTCGTACTTGTTGGGTTAGCGTCTTTAGGGCTATTGTCGGACAACCAAAAGGAGTCGCGACCATCGTAGCATCTTGTTAAGACGATCATTTTCCTTTTCAAAATTACACGTTCATACTAATCCTAAGGAAAAAATATCTTGATGCATGTGGCATGCCATTATGTATGAGATCCCAACTTTTTCACATTAGTTTATCATGTAAGACAACCCCTTCCATTTTCCTTCATATCATATAATTTTATAGCAAAGTCTTTAAAACATGTCTAGGGATGTGTATCATGTCAAAACATTGTACTACTTATCATTCATGTAATACATCGTATTATCTCATGTCATGCAACACATCATAACCTTTGACATATCGTATAGTTCCATATGTTATCTCATTCAACATATCATATAGTTCAACATATCATATCATATAGTTCAACATATCATATCATAGACATATATCATATCATCAACCATATCATATCATAGACATGTCATCTCATAAACATCTCATACATATCAAACATATGACACGTGTAGAGTCATTGAGCACGTGTCATCTTACATAACACAAACTTCTACCATGCCTTTTGTAAGATCACTTACATGGATGACTTTGGTCGATGTTCTATCTAATACTCGAATACGCTTGTTTTCATCCCTCAAAGTTTGATTCAAGTATCGTAGAGATGTTTCACCCTGTTAGAACATTCACTTTGTTTCATTAGAAAATTATAGTTTCCTAACCGAATTTAACTTTATTTGAGAAATTTAACATTGTAGTCACCTTTCCCTTAAATAAGATCAAATTCAGCTTCGAGAGGGTAAAAAACATTGAAATCGTTCTTAAAACATCTAACCCAAATCAAATGACTTTTTTTTAGCTGTTAGAGACTAGAGAAATCGAGCCGAGTGCGCCAGTGGCTGGGGACAAGACACGTGTCGGTAGTGAGCCAGTGCGTGTAGGTTGCGATTTAGGTCGAAGCGCAGATTTCAGGTTAGAAAAGTAGAGAGTAAGTTAGTCATTATCAACAAGAAGATCCTTGTAGGGTAGGTTTTGTTGGATTCCAACTCTCGTTCAAATATAACATATTTTAACTTGGATGTAACAACTTACTATATATATAATACACCTTATTAATTATTACATGTATGATATATATTTAGATAAATAAGGTTAGAAAAGTAGAGAGATTTAGATTGTACAACCGGTTAATGTTTATTGTATACCAATTTGATTTGGCTATATATTTAAAAGAAACAAAACAAAATGGATTTGTAAACAAAGAAAAAGTTACCAACTTAAACTCCCACAAAAAAATGAAGCCTCACAACATATTCGGTCTCATCATATTTCTTGCTTTTAAATCAAACATGATTATTAGCTCATGTTTTCAACAATCCGATTCAAAGATACAACGTCCATTCTCCCCATGGGAAGTTGCAATTTGGAATCATAGGAAGGATTCAACTCTCTTGGCTCACTGCAAGTCTAAAGACAACGATTTAGGCTAACATGAAATCGGCTTTAGAGAGAAATACTCTTGGACCTTCAAAGAAAATTTTTGGCAATCAACACGATTTTGGTGTAATTTTAGCAGCAAACACGAACATGCTTCTGGTGAAGTATTTTGGCCAGAAATGGAAAATTGGTTTAGTGATCAATGTTATAATAGTATTTGTACATGGGCAACAGAAGACAATGTCATTTCCTTACGTCCTTGTTCTAAAGAATCATATCTATTAGAGTAACCTTGGAAATGATGTTGAGTTTCATTTGGTTGATTTAAACACAACTTCCAAGGATGTCAAGTTTCATTGGGTTGATTTTAACACAATTGTTGATCTAGACACAAGAAAACCCATGATTAGATGTATAGTACTTTCCTACACACGACCCACACGTGCGAACGTGAGTCTCCAAGCAGTTCACACCCCTGAACCCATCATAGTCAGGCTAGTTGTCCGTAATCGATTATTTGGAAGTTAGTAGACCCTCGAGTATCATACGAGGCATGATCATGATCATGATGATCATCATCGTAGTGTACGCGTCCATACTCATCATCATAATACATCGTGGCATCTAATACATCTACATCAACTTAATATGAAATATCATCATATTAAGTCATCTCATAATCAAGCAACTTATATCATCAAGTTATGATGTATCATCATCATCATGTCATCATACCATGTCATCGTCATGTCATCATCTCATATCATCATTTCATGTCATCATCTCATATCATCATTTACAACATCACATCATCATATAATAACATCACACCATTATACAACATCATTACATTATCATATAACAATATCTGCTAATAGTGGGCTTGGGTTGTTACACACTAGTTCCCATAAACTCGGTGTCCTCTAACATAGCTTAAGTCAATCAACAACTAAATGCGGAAACATCTATCAATGAAACATAAAATTCTCAATTTGCCCCATGACTAACTTTTCCACCCTACTCGTCACTCCCGTGCCCACAACCTTGCCTGAAAATCATTTAGAAAAAAAAGGATGAGTATTAAAATACCCAATAACGAACTCCCCTATTGAGATTAGACACATAAACCATCACATGACAATCAAACAAAATTGAAGGATCTGAGTGGTTAATTACCCAAAACTCACCATGCATAATTTTTACCACATGAAAATCAACATCTACCTGTACTCCTTAAAATGACTATCAATGTCTGGTTACTCGAAAGACTTAGGATGTAACCCTCACCTTGTTAATCATTTTCTGCATTCTCCTCGTAGAGTGACCATTAGTGCCTGGTTACTCGATACACACAGCGTGTAACCTTACCACATGAAAATCAACATCCATCCTAACTCCTTAAAATGATTACCAATGGTTGGTTACCCAGAACACGTAGCATGTAACCCTAACCTTGATAACCATTTTCTTAAATCACCTTGTAGAATGACCATTAGTGGCTGATCACTCAAAACACACCGCGTGTAACCCTAACCACAGCCTACTTAATCATCAAAGGTAACATGCATGCATTATGTCCCAAACTGTTTATTTTCATGAGCAACCATACATTATGTCACACAACTCACATCAGATATATTCTCAATCATCAAACAGAAATTATGCATGCAATAGGTCTCAAAACATTTATTTTTATAGTTAGCATACATCGTATCACGTAACACTCAGCCATACAATAACAAATATATTCAACCCTTTTAGAAAAACAAAACAATTAAGTTTCAATAGAAGACCTCTTACTTAGAGAGCTTCTTTTCTAATCGTCCCTATAGATATTGGTCCACCTTCAACTTAGATCGAGCCTACATTAAAACACCCAAGTTAACCAACCCAACTTGACGTGACACGATGACTCCTACAAATCATAGGGTTTTATTGCTTACCTTTTTCCTACGTAAAGGTTGGGTCAAATCCAAACTATTCAGAAAAGAACACATTGTAACTTCGTTGGTTGCCGCATTGTACCTTGGTTACGTTTACTCCTCCAAATAGTGGTTCTGGCGATGACGACAGTGTTCAATTCGTTATGGCGATGAGAATTCGATGCGCGACAGCAACTGGTGGTGGTCATTCGATGTGCGGTGGGGGCGCGGGATGGCATGGGCGATGGTGGCGCCAGAGGGAGCGATGGACGATAACGACGATTTAAAGAAGAAGAAGATGATGATAAAGAGGAAAAACAAGACAGCTGAACCTTAGGGTTTATTTTAATGTATTGGGCCTTGGGCCCAGAATTTGGGCTTTACACATCCAACCGGTTGGGTTTTATGTCCTTAAAACTCATAGTTTATAAACAAAAACATATTATGTTTTCAATAAAGTTATTATTGATGTCTATTAAGTAAAAACGGTTATTGAATAAAGTGAATGTTACTATCATTAATCTAAATCCAATAAACTAAGAACACTCTTGCTATAGTATGATTACTTGAATGATATGTAGAGACATAAGAATGAATCAAATTCAAGTATATAGTCAAAATGATGATAAAGAGGAAGAACAAGGCAGCGGCTAGGGTTTGTGAGTGGCTGGCTCAACTCGGGCTTCGTGCTCTATTACATGGGTGGTTGGCTTTTGTGGCTTTACGTAGCTGAACCCTAGGGTTTATTTTTTTTTAATGTATTGGGTTGGGCCTAGGGTTTAATTTTTAATTGATTGGGCTTGGGCTAAGGTTTATGTAGCTGAACCTAGGGTTTATTTTAATGTATTGAGCCTTGGGCCAAGAATTTGGACTTTATGCCTCCAACCATGTCTGGAATTTGAAAGAGTCCAAGGTCAAGTCACAGTTTTAAAGGATATGTCCCATCATTAAATGTGTGTATACTAATCCCAACAATTGGGTAACTTATTTAGTATTTCTTAAAATATTCAAGCCACAAGCTACCCTTATTTTTCACGTAAAGGTAAAGCGGTCCTGCATAGGTGACGATGAATTCTGAAATTACCATGGAAGAAATCATGATAGAGAAGTAGTATGTATTGATTTTCATTGAGTAGTTGATAGGATGATTATTTCATTTTTCATGTTCAAAGACTACGTTAGTTCTATTTTCTTATTTTAAATTAAACGTGTAAGTTCATGGCTTCATTTGTAAATATTTTATTTCAAACTTCCACATGTGTTATTTATGGCTTTCATGTGATGTTGTCTCTAATTTAAGCAAGAATATTAGGGGTGTTACATTACTGAATGTGATATGTGATGAAAGAATGAGGATTGTCCTGCATGATTTATTACGCCACGAAGAAAAATATGTGGACCTCAAGCATATTTGTATGTTCACGTGCACTAGGATACTTTCCCTTTATGATGAAATATGGATGCGTACACTATGAGACGAAAATGATTATCCAAAGGAGCTAGTCCGACCAGTAGGCTCAGAGGGTGCACAAGCCCACCTAGTTGGCCCATGCTCACACATGTAGGTCGTGTGTAGAGAAGTACCACATATCCAATTTTTCTTAATTGGAAAGTCGGCTAAGAGAATACGATTTAAAATTATAGGTCTCTTCTATGCATGTGTTTGCATTCACCAAACCAAATATTGGGTCACTTAAGGAGTATTTTTTAAAATACTCAATCCTTGTGTTATGCTTAAATTTTAGGTAAAGGCAAGGCACCCATGTATGGTTGACGACGACATCACCTTGAAGATCACGGAATCTTTGTTAGTGTAGTTGCATTTTCACTCCTTAGATATTACGTTAGATTAGACCATTGTTTTAATCTTTTCTTTGGTTTTATTTATATTTCATATTTCATATTTTTCATTGTTTTATTTTAAGTCTCTTCAGGCAGACCTATAAGTCTATGACATCATTTTATTAATTATTTTAAAAAATAGATCTGTATAAAATTGTCACGTCATGCATATGGTGTAACAACAACAAAAAAAAAATAAAAAAAATAAAAAAAAACCTACTAATCTCTCTTCAGGCCAACCTCTCACACACCACCAGATATTACAATTTATTCACGCATATTACAATTTTAAAAATTTGTATTCATATACAAATTTAATTTTTTTTTGCTTCATAATTTAAAATTTTTGGAGAACAACAATACACTTCATTATCAAATACATTTCATACAAAAAAAAAAAAAACATTTTTGTGTTATCTCATTATTTTTCATTTCTTCCTCAAGGATAATTCCACGGAAAGGAGACAATAAAGCTTCTCTATCTTTTATAGATCCACTTGTGAATCAATTCATCAACATTAGCAAGAAAGTTTCTCAAGTAAATTCCATCATCTTTAGCCGTCCAAATACAAGTTCCTACAGTTCCATGTTTGCACCTATCACGGAGCCATAAGTGCTGCGTTTCAGGCCAAAAGCTTTCAAAAGAGACATATGCATGTGGCGTCTCCAATTTGCACCAATAGAGGGTTGTTCCCCAAAAGTTAACTTTAAAGTTTCATTGGTAATCATCTCCATGATTAAGCAAACGATGATACCCCAAGACATCGTCTTTAGACTGACAATGCACAAGCAACCCAAGTTTGCTTAGCCCGTTAACCACATGAATGTAATATCTAGAAGGTCCTGGTGGTGGTAATGCGACCCTTGGAACCTGAGCCCCAACTAAAGCCACCGTGAAAAGAAAGAAAACGACAATATTCTTTATCATTTCCTAATCAACCTTTAGCTTAACTACCAACTTGTGTTGGACATGTGAATAAATATACATACTTATAGTACATGCAAGAAACTATGTAAATGCATGCTATGGTTGTAAAAAACTTAATCATTTAACTAATTTCGCTTATGCAACACAATTTAAAGTTAATTTTGGGATAATTTTAGAGATTTATTAGATTTTCAATAACAAAATTCCTTGAATAGATAATAGTTATTAGCCCAAGAATAATAAATATTTCATTGATTTTTACAACACTCTCATAAAATGGACAACAAAATATGAATACTTTCCGGTAGAAAATATAAAATAGATAAAGCAATTCATAGATTACATATGGTATAGCATCCAAGTTCAACAAGGTATTAAATTCCCGATTTACTTTTTTAAGTTGAACTTTCAAACCTTTTACGAGGACTTTAGAAATTTTAAGGTGAGGTAGAACAGATAAGTTCAAAAAATTCTAGAACTATAGTTTCAAATAGAAATTGCGCAAGACTTCTTTCGCAAGAATTACTCAATGCCGGTTGGGAGAACCATTATGGGGTTTTGATTTCATCACGTTACACCCTGAATCTCTAGGAAAAATTTTGCCAATCAATGTGTATAAAATAAGAGGGAAATCAAAATGTATTAATATATGCCAAATTAATCTAACGAGGGAAGGGTACGAGATACATGATTCCCTAGGTCCATAATTCCTCTATTACTTCTAAACTCTAGAGTACCCTCTCGCCACGATTAAGCAACATTCTTGTAGTCTCTCATCACATCCTTAACTTAGCAGGGAACCAATTGTTTACTTTTGTCCCTATAGTTTCCACACTCTTGATACAAAGACTTGGGCAGAAAACTTAGCCTTCGCAATGGTTCAAGGTGGGGAAGAACATGGTGAGTGTTGGTCTGCTTGCATCCATGGGAGTGTTAACTGGTGAACTCGTCCCATAGGCCATGAAGTAACCTATGGTGAGGGGGTGCTACCCCTCGGTACATGCCACCTAAACAAGTTACTCACATGATCAACGACCTCTCATAGGATGGATCCTACGTGCAGGGTAACTACTACCTAGCCTCGTGATTAATGTCCTAAAACACGACCTGTCCACAATGCAGTGTAGTCGATCTACCACTGAGTAACAAGCCTTGGACACAGGATTGTCAGGTGTATGGCTAGTGTCGTAAATCCTAGGGGGAGTGTCTTGGAGAATAAATCCTAGAAAGTCTTGACCCACCAATCTACGTGCTTACCCTAGACTTAATTCGATTCTGTTGCTTATTCACAAAAGGGAAAGATCACACAATCATTCACCAGGAGTCACACATGCTCAATGGGGCGATGACATCCATCAAGCACCTAGAGTGCTGATAAATAAACATCTCATCCACTGTCATAGCATGATTACTTACACCAATAGTAAAGTATATCAAGACAGTGTACTGGGTAAGACAAGAAATTTCAACAACTAGCAAGCTTGTTTTCACTCTTAGTAACTTTCCTAGGTAGTTGTTAATCAAGATTAACTACCTAGGATTAATTTTACTAGCATTCATTCATAAGCAAGCGAATTGTACAAGTACTGCTTTGTAGATTTTCATGTTGTTACTTATAGATTTGTCGTGTGCCTTCTCGAGTAGGATTACAGGACAAAAAGAAAGTCCATACACGCTCTCACGTGCTTTTCTAGCACTAAAGAAGTTTTCTAGGTGCGCATACCATGCGATATTCAAGCACAAAAGATGTTCTCTACATGCGTTTACCACATGTCTAGCGGAGGTACAGTCGCGGGACGTGTGTCGTTGGTTAGTGAACATGTCGGATAGGATTTTGAGCACATGGATCGAACTCTAGTTCTTTGGTACTGTTTGAGTTACAGAGGGTAGACTGGGTCGTGTGCGGTTTAGCGAGTAAAGTGGTGTCTCACAACACGTCTTTGTTGACTAGTTGACCCATCATTCCTGCCATGTTGTGATACATTTCAACTTTTTGCTAATACGCTTCTCTCTCGTCGCCAGCAGTTATGTATCCATGGTCGATTCTTCCAACGTTCAATTTTTCTAGATTTCACTGAGCGACGCATTTCAATCTATTTTTTTGGATTGCTTTTTATCTTCCAATCGTTAACTAGAAATGACTTGGTTTCTTCACGAAAAATAAAGATATCGAATCAACCAATTGGATGCCATTTTTTTTTAATTCTTAGGTAGATTGAGACCATAATAATTGAGTTCAAATTTTGGAAAAAATATATTTTCTTATTGAAATTATAAATCTCTCGAATCTAATTCTGAAACAAATCATGGTCTAGTTTCAACACGAAACTTGTAAGAATCCTTTCCTGGAACATTGTAGTCAAATCGAACGATCCTACAACCAAAACTGACACTCATCGATCCTCTTACTAGGACTAGAGATAAATCTTTTGCCAAATTTTTCATTAAAGTGTCCGATTGGCGTCCTCTTTACTTTCTTGTTTTTCCTCCTTCCACAAAAATCCAAATTCTCCCTTCCTGACTCTTCTTTGTTTTCTATACACCCAATCTCAAACCCCTCATATTATAAGGTAGAATAAAATTACCTTTTTGTCCCTGTGGATTTTTATCTAAAATTTTCTTAATTTGATAAATATTGAATTATTGTTCCAAGGTTCCCTAAGGCATCTCAAGCAATTTTTTTCTCCCTCTGCACTTGAGATTCACCCTCTATGTCAATAATAAAATCCAAAAATTTCCAAATTTAAGGTATTAAAGTAAGAGTTATGTATCTGTTGTGGCTCGGGTGTTACCATTCAAATCCGTCAAGAATGAATAAAGCGTAGGCAAGCATTTCATTTTTTCTAATTTTGATTCTTGAAATTAAGTTCTAAACTTTTAGTAGGTTCATTAGGATCTAAAGGCTGTATTTCATTGAATTTAAAGAAATGGTAAATTTCCTAAGTTTTAAATTCTGGACCGAATTTGCACTTTATTATTTCTTTTTGTGGCTAAAGTAAACTTAAAAGAAAATACCTATGTGTACCCCTAAGAAGTTACAAAATTTAGAAGAAATTAGATAGGCAATAGAAACCTCATCGTATTTCTAAAATAATGAATGTTGGCAAAAAGGTAGAAGGCACGCGTTAGACGACGTTGGCAGTAGCGAGTCTGAAGCTCAGTAGGACAAGTGGCAAATGCTGAGCGGAGAGAATCGTTCAGCTACTAATTGTGACATGCATGTAGGTTAACCCGATCCCTGAACCTGGATTCGATCAAAAGCTTGCGTGTGCAACTCGTTAACCTTCGACCCTAACAAAAAATATAACCTGAACCCGATCCAATGATGCAATGAGTAACCGAGATCTACATAAAACCTCCATGCGTGAAATTGCATGTGAAAAGCCTTTCCCGACGTGTGTAAGCGCATGTGAGTCTCATTTTGTTCGTTCGACCTTCGTTTGTCAGTTTTTTGTCTTGACTTTGATATTAACATAATTATGCTTGACTTCGGATCTACAAGAGAAATTCCATAAATTCTTGAGCTCCAAACACGTGGAATAACTGGCTCAATAAGGTAAACGTCATTCAAGTAAGTAACCGCATAGACTTTAGGCAAGTAATACTTGTATAGATCGCTAGGACATGATAGCATGCGAGCATTCCTTAACTTAGGTCGTAAAAAATACATGTTAACGATCTCAGAAAAGCTTTCTTTTTATGAGTATGTATTGTATGTCTGTCTTTTATGTATTATATGCATGATTAAAATAAAAAATTGAGCAATATGGATGAGTATGTTATGCATGATGGAAGAAATTACCAAAATGCCCCTATAATGTAATTTCGTATGAATGTCGTTTTCTATGCTTTCCATTGCATAGGAAATTAGAATTGGTAAGAGCGACGTGTGCTTCGCAAGCACTAGAGAATCTTGATAAGATTAGGACGCAATAGCGTGTGCAGAATCTTGATAAGGTCCATAGATTTCTAATGGACTAAATATGATAAGAATCTTTATTATTTTTAATTTTATAATGTTTGGAATTGTAAACGGTCAAATTGACTTCGTCTTTCGTGGAGATTTAAGGGGATCAGAATTAAATCATGGCCACAAATGTCATTTATGGGGAGTATAAATACCAAGAAATTGTTATGTCAAAATCAAATTCATGGATGAATGAAATTGAGATCTCAAATTTAGACTCTTCCTTAGAAATCAGAATATCATATTTGTCATTTCTAAGTTTCAAGCAATTCTTGTGGTAGAATTGCATCCGAGCCATTCAATCAAGCCTTGATTAAGTTTGATTGCGGAGTGACTCGATTTAAAACAAGGTTTCCAAATCTTGCTTCTAGATCTTCGATCGTAAGAGGTAATCTAATTCTAGCCTTATCTCTTGGTTGATCCGAATTTTGTATAAGTAGGTGTTAATTACTTGGATTGAAGTGTTCTTGCTTCAACAAAAGCATGATTCGTTGGATTGAGGATTAGGGTTGCTTTATCAAAATACCGTAGGATAGTGAGCGGTGATAAAAAATCTATACCTGTGTTTACCCAAAGATGTGATTAGAGGCCCCTAATAAAATAGTAGATCTCCATGACTCTAAAGAATGACTAAGGTAACTATTTAGACTATGAGACGTGTGAATGCTACGCTATCATTAGACCCTCCAATCTCTTTCCACTACAATATTAGTACTATTGAGCTAAGCACATGCTAGTTAGCGTAGTTTGAGCTTCTATTCCGCTAAATGGTCGGTGGTCTCTTGAATATGGCCACTATGTTGTTAACCTGTTACTTAAAAAGGGAGTGTGGGATAACATGAGATAGCCTAGTTGCTGGCTAATGCAGAAGTATCACATCCCCCAAATATAGGTGACTCTCTGGCCCTAAGTAAGAAACCAACCAACCTCTTTTCCAAGATGTTCATTCTAGAAATCATCGTATTGCCTGATTAGAATTTTATGAGGACGTGCCTCAACCTAGGTATTCGATCCCTCACTGCATAAGCAAAGCAAGTTTCCATGGTCAAAGAATAGAAAGATGGTACAAATTAGTAAGAAAAGGTATCATCTAATTTGTTACTTCAACTTCCTTTTACACTTTGGTACAAGTACCGTCGAGCCAGGCCTAGGCCAACTAGGATTGTGTGAACGATAGTTTATTTTGATTATCTTGCATAGTAGATCCGTCAAAAGAGGGGACGTAGGATTATGAGGGTAATCTTAATAGTTGACAAGCATAGGGGATCACTTCCCTAACCTTGGGTGACTAGATTGTCCTGTTGGTAGGGTTCGCCAATGAACCTCCCATGGATGATGAGAGTAGCCTAGCACTTACCATGCAATCCCAATTAAAATCTGGGCATGTATCTTTGGTGAAATGCATATCTTTGTTCATTTCATACATTACATAACCATTTCTTATCATTACATAAGGTGAATGTACTCTATGCTACCATACTTTCATAATATGTCACATTTGCAATAGCATAATAAGTAAACATGAAATTACAAAACGTAACATTTGTCATTATAACAACACGTCATAACATAATATGCAAATATAGAAATCACAAGGGACGACACAAGCAAGGGCCACTGGGCATCCGCCACTCGTGCTTCAAACAATTCATCGAACCAAAACAGTAGTGAAGAAACTTACCAAGGTAGCTAAGTTGAAGTCCCTAAATCGTACTTGGAGCTAGTTCAATTTTTCCCTTTGAAATCGAAGTAAACCTATGCGAGTTCACGACACTTAATTAGCATAGATCGAGCAAAATGAAATACGGATGAAAATCTAGAATACTGTTAACATAATAGAAAAGAAAAATAAAAGAAAAATACAAGAAGAAAAAGGAAGAAAAATGAGATATTGTAAAGCCAAACCCTTACCCAAAAAGACTAGAATAGAATAGAAAAAACAAAAAGAAGAAAGAAATACAGTAAGAAAATTTAAGGGAAGATGTGGGAGCAAGAATTGATTAAAAGAAAAAGGGGAAATTTAAAGAATTAAAATAAATACGGTTAATTTTAAAAATACATAGATGAAATTTAATAGAGTAAATGGTGAACATAATTAAAATTAATAAAAAAGGAAGTAGATGAAAAAGAGGAAATTTAATAGAGAAAAAATTAAGGATTTGGTGAACATTAAAAGATAAAACCGAAGAAATATCATGTCAAGAAACTCCATCAAATTCTTTCTAGTAACAATATCTTCCCTAAAAAAAGTAATAAAAGTATATGGTTAGGTTATGGGTAGAAAGGGATAGGATTATGATAGATTGATAGAACGATAGCGTTAAGATACGTTCCTGTAACGATATGACTAAGGTACATTCATGAAACGATAACACTGTGATAGGTATAAGAATGTTAAGGCTATGATAAATTAGGGAAGGATATGACCCTGAAGTGTTTACGATATGATTATGATACGACACTTGAATTACATATATATATATATATACACACATTGTGATATGATATGAAATATTTTATTGTATGAGACAAGTGATAAATGACATGTTTATGATATGATATATTGTGATTGTATATGTAACACCCAAACCCCAACGTTAAACTTAAAATCTAAGTTTTCTCCTCTAAGTGAACTTCTGAGATTTTATTGAGCATGTTAGAGACTGAATTTTAAGATGAGGTAGAAGAGAAAAATGTTTAGAAAAATTTCAAGATCTCAAGAAAAATATAAAGAGAAAAATGGTAGAAAATTAGAAAAATGGTGAAAGTCAACCCTAGGGTAATTTGGCCATTTTGCCATCTTCCTCCTTAAGAACCTGAAAGGGAGGTTAGTAAAAGATGAATAAAAGAATAGAAATAAAAAGGGTAAGGAAAGAGAGGAAAGAAAAAGAAAAGAAAAAGAAAATAGAGAGAGAAAGAAGGTTCTAGAGAGAAGGAGAAGTAACCGCTACTTCCAATCCGGCCACAAGGAGTTTGATTCAAGTGAGATTTCTTTACAAATCCTTCGCAGAACCTATTGGAAGCTTTTTGGACCCTTGAATCATTCAAAACTGTCAAGGAACGAAGAAAATCCATAGGTAAATTCTTGAACATTTGTTTTCGGATTTTCTTCAGATCTATGAGAAATATTTAGAGTTAGATTCTGAAATTTGAGTACGTTAATTCAGAGAGGATTAAGCTTTCTGGACCCTTGAATCATTCAAAACTGTCAAGGACTGAAGAAAATCCGTAGGTAAATTCTTGAACATTTGTTTTCGGATTTTCTTCAGATCTATGAGAAATATTTAGAGTTAAATTCTGAAATTTGAGTACGTTAATTCAGAGAGGATTACGCTCTTAATCCGTGAAGGAAGTCTTGATTGATTCAGATCAGAAATAGAAGTTCCGACTTTCACCAAAGGATGTAAGTATTGATGATCTTGCCAACTTTGGACCAAGTTTATTATGTCTGTAGTTAGAAATAAATTACAAGAAAAATACCTATGTGTAGATGTATATGAGATCTATAAATCTCGTGAAGAATTCCCGTTAATCCGAGTTGTGTAGAAAGAAATACGAAAATGCAAAGAAAATAGAAAATAATCAATTTTATGGAAAATTGCAGAGATGAGAGGAAGAAGACGAATGACGGAGGGACGTGTGTCAGGAAAGGAGAGTGTCGCGCATCATCTGAAAGATAGGACACGTGTTAGGCTTGAAAAGGCGGGGGAAAATTTACGAAAAATACTGCATTACGTAGGGTTTGAAGATCGGTGCCCGCTACCAGATTCGTGAACCCGCGCGCGACCCGAACCCGTAGCTGCCACGCGTCAGCGTGGGAAAATTCGTAGGAACCCGCGTGCGTCCAGATTCGAACACACGCCTTGCCTCTCAGTGGACTAGTCAGCCATCGCCACGTGGCGACACACCAGCGCGCGACTCCATCCCCTCAACGCGTCCGTACGCGTGTGTGTCTGTGCGTGTAGGAAATCCCTTCGGCGCGTGAGGCACATGAACCAACTTATGAGATCTATTTTTATCCCGATTTGACTTCCGTTCGACTATTTTGCATCTCAGTTTTGATATTGATCTAAGTCTAACTTGAATTAGGACCTATCAAGGAAATTCCAGAATTTTTGTAACCTTTTCCGGCTGATCTAAGTCTAACTTGAATTAGGACCTATCAAGGAAATTCCAGAATTTTTGTAACCTTTTCCGGCAAATAATTCGAGCTTGGGAAGGCACATGTCAACTATGTAAGTAGCCATTTTGATTCCCACGAGCAGTACTTGTAGGAACCGCTTGGAACGAGCATGTATGCTACCACCCATAAACTTAGCTAGCCGGACCTAGAATATTTGTATGGAAACTGCGAAAATGAAATGATTAAGAATAGCTAGATATGAAATGTTTATTAAATCTGTTTTGATTGAGATTCTGATTAGGGTGCTTGTGACTAAGTAGGCTAGACGAGACCCTAGATTGGGGGACCTCTAGAATACCGTGCAATTAGACCTGCAAAATGATTACCAGCAGATCTAGAGCTTAAAATTCTAAACCCGATAGGTTTGTGAGACCAGACACGAGAATCCTAGAGATATATGAAGCCAAGTCTAAGCCACCAAGTTCCACCTTAGAAAGAATAATAGGTCACCACGGTAACTGTAGGTAGCCCGCTAGAGTTGAGCAGTGTAGATAGTGTCATCAGAACCTCCACTTCGCTCTCCCCTCCGATACCATACCGTCAAGACAGAGCTCTAGTACGGAGATCGTTGAGCTTGACAGATCCGGAAAGGGAAGTGTGACAGGTGCCCAGACCTAGTGGTGATAGCTAAGGGGTCTTCTGAATAGGACTCCTGGGCCGTAGAAACCCATCCCTGAGCGGGGGACGTGGAGCCACACAGGATGACTCAATAGTTGACCGGCACACAGAGGGTCACACCCCGAATTTAGTGGATGTATGGTCCCGTGTAAGGGTCATCAGCTAACCTTTACGGATTATGTTCAGAGAGAGTCACGTATTCAGATCCAGCCATACGATCCCCTTAGATTTACTTATGAGGTCGGATCTCACCTCAGGACACTGATCATTTCACTGCTTAAGATGGGCAAACCTCCTAAGATAAAGAAAAGAGAGTTGCAGCTTAGATCACTCTCCTTAGAAACCCGAGAAAGACCGTGGATACCTACCAAGATAAGGATGTGAAAAGAGCCTAAAAGTAGGTTGCTTACTGAGTACATTTTTATACTCACCCCTTTCTCTCCTTTTTTTTCAGGTACCAGTCGATACGGGGAGGTATTCGAGAGCTGCACTGTCACAAAGGGCTGTCGTTACGGAGCGTCAATCTCTTGTCGGTCTTTTAGAGTCATTTGTCCATTTTTATATTTAGAGTCTTTTGTATTTCATTTTATATTTGTAATTACTATGTGTAACATTTGACTTTGATTTTATATTTAATTTTGGTGTCCTTGATTTCCTTTTCTTGTTTTAGATTTTGCTAGATTTTTACCTTCTATTTCATTTTCTTTTTCTTTTTATTTTTTTTTATTTCGTCTTTTTAGTCACGATTCGGTCTTTCGAAGCCTCGAAAGTGTGATCGTGACAGTATATGTTATGGTATGATAGGTATGAAAATGTTACATCTTTGTACTCATTCCTTATTCTCCATTTTTTTCAGGTAAGGAGCTGGTCGAAGTTGGGAGTGGTCTCTTGAGCAGGTGCCATAGAATAACCTCACCCGTCGTCCTCAACTCTTTTGTTTGAAAATGTTTTGAGTTCGTTTCTTATTTTGTGTTTTAAATATTGTCGTGCTGTAAATTACTTATGTGCGCACATTATTTTGTTATAATATTGTCTCACCCTCTGATCGCCCTTCATGATTCCATTGGTCTTAGACCTCTAAAGGTGTTCAATCCAAAGTCTCGACCCACCAATCTACGTGCTTACCCTAGACTTAACTCGATTCTGTTGCTTTTCTCAAAAGGGAGGGATCACACAATCATTCACCAGGAGTCACACATGCTCAATGGGGCGGTAACTTCCATCGAGCACCTAGAGGGCTAATAAATAAACATCTCATATACTGTCACAGCATGATTACTTACACCAGTAGTAAAGTATATCCAGATAGTATACTGGGTAAGACAATAAATTTCAACAACAAGCTCATATCAGACTAAACCATAGAACAGTGTAATGAGTGAGTTCAAAGTGTTCGAATTCAAAATAGGAAATATGCGCTACATATATACGATATATTTAACCGCATTTTTTTTATTTACGAATTAAACAAAAAGAGAGAATCTAAGATATTTAAATTTAATCAAATATGTGTCGGAATTGATTGGGATTGGCATTTGAATTGATATTAAATATTAATTAAATAGTGTAATTAATCAGTTAATATTACTTTAATTGAAATTAGTTATTCAAATTAATTGTTGAATTAAAATGAAGAAAGTCAAAATGTTGACTTCATTTAATGGAAAAATCCATGTCAGTGGAATTTTGTGGTGTCAAAATTTGGTTTAACCAAACTTGCATGCTTGCCAAATAAACCCCACAAATTTTAGTGGAATTTTGAGTGTCAAAATTTGGTGAACTCAAACTTGCATGCTTGCCACATAATCCCAAACATTTGAGCGGAATTTTGAGTGTCAAAATTTGGTGATCTCAAATTTGCATAACATGCAAACATAACCCTATAAATAGAGTAATCATGGTACATGGAAGAGCTTCCTTGTTGAAAAACCTTGAGAAAAACTTTTCACAAACACTCTCTTCATATATACAAAATCCCTCCCAAGTTTAGTCATTCACTGGATTCCACAATCCCGTTCTATGGCCGGAGGATAGTGGTGAAGACACTAGTGATGGTTCAAAACTAGTTCGCGTGGAAAAAGGAATTTGAACTATAGAAGGTTAGTATTCAAACTCATTAAGTTTTAATACTTATGAAAATGCTGGTTATTTACTATAATTGATGTTCTAAAAGTGCCTAAGATCCAAATTGCTTCCGCATGTATTATATTAACACCATCAGTCCTCTTGCTTGAGCTCGAGATCTTGCAAGCACGAGCGCCTAGCCTATGGTGTGACAACATTGGTGCCACCTATTGAATGCAAATCCAATCTTTCATTGATGGGCGAAGCATGTTGAGGTTGATTATTACTTCGTTCGTGAACGAGTATCGACTCGTCAGCTTGATGTGCGACTCATATCTTCCATGGATCAGCTCGCCGATATCGTGACAAGGTCACTGCCAGCTCCTTCTTTTAGTAGTTTTAGGCGCAATCTAAATTTAGTCAAGATTGATAGGGGGGTGTTAAACGTAGAATAAGTCATATTTGTACATAGTAGGATAATCTACTTATTTCCTAGTTTGTTACCATGGATCAAGGAGAATTTACTGATTTCCTGGTTAACTTGGATCTAGGAGAATCTACTAATTTCCTGGTTTGTTACCTTGAATCTAGGAGAATCTACTGATTTCCTAGTTTGTTATCTTGGACCAAGGACCACCATGTAATCTTCATTGTACAAATCTATAAATACATAAGGTCGTGACTCATATAGGTCATAGTGCTATTCAATCTAACAACTACCAGACGAGTTACGAGTGTTCGAAGTTCGCTTACCGTTCTCGAACGATTCTTAAATTTTCGCCTTCAGATTGAGATTTTGGCTAAACTTCTTCACATATCGTGTGGAGAGTTGTTCCTAGGTGAATATATCAACATTTTAGGACTCAATTCACATAGGAAAATCTCAGATCAGAAAAAGTTTGTTCAAGGGTCTTACCTCACGAAACATTCTCAAACCTTGATGCGAACGAACCTTTGCTTCTCAGACCTCTCTTTTCTCTAAGGAGTGGTCCCTCGTCAGCGGAAAATGGATTCTTATGGCGGTTTTTTATAGGATCTCTGGCAGCTCCTATTTTTTCTCTCAACCTTTCCCTCTAACTCTCTTTCATTTTTTAGGTAAACTGATTAGGTCTTTGGCCCCCTATTATGGCTTGAGGGGCAAAATGACTTGGCCAACTTTCTTTTCTTTTCTTTTCTTTTTCTTTTTTGTTGAGGTGTTACATCCACCTTCCCACGAAGATTCATGGTTGTTGGACATTTGTGGAGGTAGATCTCATTTCCTCAAAAACTCGTTTTTTAGATCTCTTTTTTCGATGGAGATACCTGTGATTCGCGACGTGTGTTCACTCTGGGGGAAGGTATAAAGGTCGGTGAGGGTTTTGTTGGTTTGATTAGGGTGTTTAGGGGCTATAACATCCACGTTGTCTTTTGTCTAGGAGCTTTCACTTGTTGACAAACTAAGCACTTTATCACAAACTCAACCACGTCCCTCTTCATGCTCTTCCACTAGAAATGTTGTTTTAAATCTTGATACATCTTAATAACTCCTGGGTGCATGGCAAATGGCAAGTTGTGAGATTCCGTCAATATTTCTTTCCTTAACTCCTCTATTTTTGGGATACATATGCGTCCCTAATACAATAGCCCTTCATCTAAGCACTTCGAGAATCCATCTATTGGACTCTCGTCTAGCTGGCTTAGGACTTTATGTAGGTTTGGATCTTCTCGTTGGGAGGTAATAATTCTCTACCTAAGCGTAGGTTGCACTATGAGTCGGGCCAACTGTGCTATGACTCCCTCGGTCTCTAGAACTATGTTGGCTCACTCGAATTCTCTTTGTACCCTTACTTCCCTTGTAATGAGAGCCAACGAGTGGACTGTCTTTCTACTAAAAGCATCTGCAACCACGTTTACTTTTTCAGGGTGGTACTAGATATCTACTTAACTTAATAGTCCTTCACCAATTCTAACCACCTTCTCTTTCTCATATTTAACTCTTTCTGAGTGAAGAAATATTTTAAACTCTTGTGATCGGTAAAAATTTGAGTTTTCTCTCCATACAGGTTGTGTCGCCAAATTTTTAGTGCCAACACTACAGCGGCCAACTTTAGATTGCAACAACCCTGTTGTATTGCATTAATACACATCTCAGTCCTTTCTTGGAGTCGTCACTATAAATCATGTACTCTTATGAGCTCTCGAGTACCATGAGTACCGAGGCGATTACCAATCTCTCTTTCTGGTTCAGGAAGCTTGCCTCACAAAAATCATTCCCTATAAATGGTACCCATTTTCTTGTTAACTGTGTTAAAAGCGAGGCTATCCTAGCGAAGTCTTGCACGAACCTTCGATAGTATCTCGCCAATCCTAGGAAACTTCATACTTCTGTTACCGTAGATGGGCGTTCCCACTTTCTGACCGCTTCTACCTTGGTGGGATCTACCGATATTCCGTCTTTGTCACCGTGTGTCCTAGGATAGAGACTTGTCGTAACCAAAATTAGCACTTGAAGAACTTGTCGTACAACTTGTTCTCTCTCAGGGTTGTTCAGACTTTTCGGAGGTGTTCCTGGTGTTCTAGATGTGTCTCCGAGTACACTAGGATATCGTCAATGAAAAACATCACAAATGTGTCTAGACAGTCCTTAATACTTGGTTCATCAACTCCATAAACACAGTTGGGGCATTGGTGAGACCAAATGACATCACTACGAAATCTTAGTGACCATACCTTGTCCTAAACGCTATTTTTGGTACGTCTTTTTCATTGATCCTAATTTGGTGATAATCAGACTGAAGGTCTATCTTTGAAAATACAGTAAGCTCTCTGAGTTGATCGAATAGGTCTTCTATTCTAGGCAGAAGGTATTTGTTTTTTGCGGTTCTCTTATTTAGCTCTCTGTAATTGCCGCACAGACGGATGGATCCATCTTTCTTCTTAACAAACAACACTAGCGCACCTTAGGGGGGATATGCTAGGTCAAATGAACCCTTTATCCGGTAAGTTTTGTAATTACACCTTGAGTTCTTCAACTCTATTGACGCCATGCGAAAGGGTACTTTGGAAATAGGCCCAGTTCCCGGCTCGAGTTCGATGACGAAGTCGACCACTTGGGAAAGAGGTATTCTTGGTAGATGTCCGAAAATACATCTAGGAACTCGTTTGCTATTGACACGTTTTCTAGGGTCTTTTCTTTTCCTCTTACGTCTACGGCACATGTTAATATAGTCCATCCGCCTTGTTAGACTAACCTTTTTGCTTTCATCATCGAGACTACCTTGGAAGTAATCCCGATACTTGTGCCTTTAAATTTGAAGGTAGGCCCTGCCGGTGGTAAAAAATTTACTTTCTTTTTACGACAGTCTATACTAGCACGATTTTCGGCTAGCCAATCCATGTCTAGTATGATGTTGAAGTCCGTCATGTTTACTACTATCAGGTCAACGCTTAAAGTTTGGTTCCCTATGATTACTTGACTATTCTTTACTCTATTCCTAGCTACTAAGTCTACCCCTGCAGGGGTGCTTACAGACATTTCATGCAATAAGGGTTCTAATTCGAACCTTGCTTGTACAACAAAAGACATAGAAATAAAGGAATGCGTAGAACCAAAATCAAATAAGGTAAAAATGAAATGACCTAAAACAAATGGTGTGCCTGTCACTACAGCGTTGGACTTCCCAATATCCTTGCTCCTAAATGCATAAGCCCTAGCTTGAGCTGACGGTGATGCTGGTTGTTTCGACTACTCTACATGTGTATTTACTATTCTGCACATGCCCCATACGTGCAAATATGGACCCACGAGAGGGTTTGCACACCTTCTGGGCCTCGTACTTGTTGGGTTAGCGTCTCTAGTGCTATTGTCGGACAACCAAAAGGAGTAGCAACCATCGTAGCATCTTGTTAAACTGACGATCATTTTCCTTTTCAAAACTACACGTTCATATTAATACTAAGGAAAAAATATCTCGATGCATGTGGCTTACCATTATGCATGAGATCCCAACTTTTTCACATTAGTTAAACCATGTAAGACAACCCTTTCCATTTTCCTTCATATCATATAATTTTATAGCGAAGTCTTTAAAACATGTCTGGGGATGTGTATCATGTCAAAACTTTTTACTGCTTATCATTCATGTAATACATCGTATTATTCATGTCATGCAACACATTGTAACCTTCGACATATTGTATAGTTCCATATGTCATATCATTCAACATATCATATCATAGACATATATCATATCATCAATCATATCATATCATAGACATGTCATATCATAAACATCTCACACATATCAAACATATGACACTGTAGAGTAACTGAGCACGTGTCATCATCTTACATAACACAAACTTCTAACTATGCCTATTGTAAGACCACTTACTTGGATGACCTTGGTCGATGTTCTATCTAATACTCGAATACGCTTGATTTCATCCCTCAAAGTTTGTTTCAAGTATCGTAGAGATGTTTCACCCTATTAGAACATTCACCTTGTTTCATTAGAAAATTCTTGTTTCCTAACCTAATTTAACTTCAATTGAGAAATTGAACATTGCACTCACCTTAATTTCCCTTAAATAAGATCAAATTCAGCTTCGAGAAGGTAAAAAATATTGAAATCATTCTTAAAACGTCTAACCCAAATCAAATGACTTTTTTTTAGCTGTTAGAGACTAGCGAAATCGAGCCGAGTGAGCCAGTGGCTGGGGACAAGACACCTGTCGGTAGTGAGCCAATGCGTACAGGTTGTGATTCGGCTCGAAACACAGACTTCAGGTTAGAAAAGTAGAGAGTAGGTTAAGTCATTATCAACAAAAAAATTCTAGATTATATTACCCGACAAAGAGGTCAATTAAATATTGAATTTCTTATGTGTTTGTATTGTTACTTTTGCAATACTTATTATCAACAAAATGATCATTATAGGGTAGGTTTTGTTGGATTCAAACTTTGGCCCAAATATAACATATTTTAACTTGGATGTAACAACTTGCTATATATAATACACCCTATTAATTATTACATGTATGATATATATTTAGATAAATAAGGTTAGAAAAGTAGAGAGATTTAGATGGTACAACTTATCAACCTTTATTGTATACCAATTTGATTTGGCTATATATATATATCTATATATATATAAAAGAAACAAAAACAAAATGGATTTGTGAACCAAGAAAAAGTTACCAACTTAAACTCCCACCAAAAAATGAAAACTCAAAATATATTCGGTCTCATCATTTGCTTGCTTTTAAATCAAACATGATTATTACCTCATGTTCTGCACAATCCGACTCAAAGATACAACGTCCATTCTCCCCATGGGAAGTTGCAATTTGGAATCATATGAAGGATTCAACTCTCTTGGCTCACTGCAAGTCTAAAGACAACGATTTAGGCGAACATGAAATCGGCCTTGGAGAGAAATACTCTTGGACCTTCAAAGAAAATTTTTGGCAATCAACACGATTTTGGTGCAATTTTAGCAGCAAACACGGACATGCTTCTGGTGAAGTATTTTGGCCAGAATTTGAAAATTGGTTTAGTGATCAATGTTATAATAGTATTTGTACATGGGCAGCAGAAGACAATGGCATTTCCTTACGTCTTGGTTCTAAAGAATCATATCTATTAGAGTACCCTTGGAAATGATGTTGAGTTTCATTGGGTTGATTTAAACACAACTTCCAAAGATGTCAAGTTTCATTCGGTTGATTTCAACACAATTGTTGATCTAGACACAAGAAAACCCTTATTACTTTTCTATTTTCAGGGAGGTCAATTCCTTTGTGCTTCTTGAGCTAAAATGTATACCGATGATAATAAAAATAAAACATGATACAATTATATATATATAATATATATATATTTTTTTTTTGGAAAGATACAAGTCGTAAGGACCGGGCTGACTCGATGACTTCATAAAAGACGGAAAATTTTTTAACGAAATAAAACAAGAAAATTTAAAACATAATATACATTATATCAAAATAAAGTTCATACATAAGTTTTTAAAACACAACCCAACCATTAAGATACAAAATACGGAATGGACACAAAATATTTCAAAATAAAAAGGTTGAGGATGACGGGTGAAACTTGTCTACGACAACTACTCTAGAGTCTGTTCCCGACCTCGAAAAGTTCCTTATTACCTGAAAAATGTGAAAAATAAGGAATGAGTACAAAGACTCAATAAGTAGCCTACTTGTAGGCTCTTAATCGTGTCCTTGATATGCTAGAGTATCACACTCTTTCTTTTCTTTTTTTGGTTCTTGTCAGAAGTACTTAGGCTCTTTAGTTTTTATCCTTGACTCGTGGGTTGATATCATGATCTATCCAGAGGACCTTGGTCCTCAGATCCTTAAACTTTAGTTCTAATCTAAGGGCCTTAGTACTATGGTTCTTAGTTCTTGGTTCTTGGTCTTGGAACTTAGATCTTGATCCATGTTGTAGCCATTGATCTTTGTCTTGTTCTTGGTACTTTCTAGGTTCTTGTTCTGCTCTTGGTTCGTTCTCCAAGACAATCCACCTAAGATTTACAGTACTAGTCATGAACTTGACAACCTTTGTCCAAGGTTTCATGCGTTCCAAGGGACAGAGTTTTATAATATTTGGTGGTTATCTAGTTCATGAACCGAAGGTAAATAACCTTAGGAGTATTATGGTCATTTTACATCATTTCATGGTTTACCTACTTAACCTTATCTAGTGACCACTATCCTATGCATGTGCCACGATCTGTACTTGCAATGTCGTCATCAACCGTATAGAGGTGTCTTGCCTTTACCTGAAATAAATGTAGCACAAGACTTTAGTATTTTAAGAAATGTTCAGTAAGTGACCCCACTATTGGAGTCTGGTAATGTTAACACATGTAACCCATGATTAGATATGTAGTACTTTCCTACACACGACCCACACGTGCGAACGCGAGTCTCCAAGCAGTTCACACCCTTGGACCCATCATAGTCAGGCTAGTTGTCCGTAACCGATTATTTGGAGGTTAGCAGACCCCCGAATATCATACAAGGCATGATCATGATGATGATCGTCATCATCGTAGTGTACGCGTCCATACTCATCATCATAAATGGAAAAGTAACCTGACGTATATGACTAGAATATGCATGAGATCCCTATAGTGTTCATCTTTAAATTATTTTATGACACAACCCTATACATCATTCACATATTACCGTAGGTAACATGCATGCATTGGCCTACATACATTCATCATTATTAACATTGATTGGGGTTGTGTCTTAGAAAATTCATCTTCATAACACATCGTGGCATCTAATAAATCTACATCAACTTAATATGGAATATCATCATATTAAGTCATCTCATAATCAAGCAACTTATATCATCATGTTCTGATGTATCATCATCATCATGTCATCTATCATGTCATCGTCATGTCATCATGTCATATCATCATATACATCATCACATAATCATATAATAACATCACATCATCATAGAACATCATTACATTATCATATAACAATATCTGCTAGTAGTGGGTTTGGGCTGTTACACACTAGTTCCCATAAACTAGGTGTCCTCTAACAGAGCTTAAGTCAATCAACAACTAAATGCGAAAACAACTATCAATGAAACAATAAATTTCTCAATTTGCCCCATGACTAACTTCTCCACCCTGCTCGTCACTCCCGTATCATAGTCTTGCCTTAAAATCATTTTAAAAAAAGAATGAGTATTAAAATACACAATAATGAACTCTGCTATTGAGATCAGACACATAAACCATCACATGACAATCAAACAAAATTGAGAGATCTTAGTGGTTAATTACCCAAAACTCACAATGCGTAATTTTTATCATTGTAACTTCGTTGGTTGGCGCATTGTACTTAAATATTAATTTTGTTGGGTTTTATGTCCTAAAACTTATAGTTTGTAAACAAAGATATATTCTATTTTCAATAAAGTTATTATTGATGTTTATTCAGAAAAAATTGTTATTGAATAAAGTGAACTTTACGATCATTAATCTAAATCCAATAAACTAAGAACACTCTGGCTATTATGATTACTTAAACTATATGTAGAGACATAAGAGGGGATCAAGTTCAAGTATATAGTCAAAATGATCTATAGTATAAGGAGAAGGCTGAGTACCTTATTCTGGGGACACTATGGATGCGGCCCACTTTTGTATATGATATAAACAATGTAATCACTAAATTGTACATGTGGAGACATGTGAGTGGGGGCGTCCTATGCAATGAGTATTGCATAAGATCGGACCATGAAGAAAACCACTCTCACTTTATAATGTCGTTTACTGTTGAGACTGATTTTCTTTTCATTCGATAACCTAGGTAACTCGATTTTAATCCTGAGCTAACTATGAACTCCTGTTTTTTCGGAATTATCCTTAGATTTGCATGGGTGAGAGTGGCTCTAATTCGCCGACTCAACAGGCCTCCCATTTCAGGGGTAAGACTGAGTGAATGGCTGGGGATGTAGGGTGCAAGACGGAATTCACTCCTACCCACTTTTAGAGATAGAAGAAAGGTAGTTCCCTTAAGCACTGACTCCAGGTCTTGAACAAGGGGCCCCACCCTCTCATTGCCCTGAGAGGGATTCGGTTTACTGGTTGGACCACAAACCAATTGTTCATTAGAGGATCAGTGAGACATAAGGAACAAGAAGTAACTTCAGGGGTTAAACAGTAAATTGACCCAGCTCTAGTTACGAACAACCTGTGAAGGATCGACTTACTAATCATGGTTATATCAGATGGACAGAAATATATCTATAGTGAGGGGAGTGCAACTACTAGGCTATAGTGGAGTGTCCTAGTAGTTAACGAATGTTGGTTAACCAGGTTAATGAGTTTAACCGGTTAATCTTGGATCGTTGGAGCCCATGATCTATAGGTCCATTAGGTCCCTCTGCTAGCTCATATCGGACTAAACCATAGAACAGTGTGACGAGTGAGTTCGAAGTGTTCGAATTCAAATTAGGGAATATGCTTACATATATACGATATATTTAACCGCAATTTTGTTTTATTTATGAATTAAACAAAAAGGGAGAATCTGAGATATTTAAATAAGATTTAAATATCTTAATCAATTATGTGTCGGAATTGATTGGGATTGGCATTTGAATTAATATTAAATATTAATTAAATAGTTTAATTAATCCTTTAATGTTACCTTAATTTGAAATTCATTTTCAAATTAGTTGTTGAATTAAAATGAAGAAAGTCAAAATGTTGACTTTCATCTAATGGAAAAATCCATGTTAGTGGNTGTTCAAGTCCTGAAATCAGTACTCAAGAGAACAACTCATCTACTTTTCTTATATGGAAAGAAGTGAATTCCATCTCATGATATTATGTTCCCAACTCCGTATTTGGTGAAGTCTCCAAAATGGTAGGCATATTGAATCGGATAAAAGAGTCATTCCCACCCATGTAAATTAAAGAACAATCCCTCACAGGAGGAGTTCATAACTCACTCAAGATTAAGATCGAGTTGCACATCATCATCATGTGAAATATTAATCTTCTCAATTAACGGATTTATAAAGAGAGATTAAATATTTTTTGGTCCGTTCTTATACAAACTCATTGTATAGGATACCCCCACTTACATGTCTCCACATGAACGATTTGGATCAAATCATTTGTAACGATTACAAAGTGAGTCGTATCAATAGTTTTACCAGAATAAGACACCCAACCTTATCCATATACTATGGACTCTTTAGGTTATTACTTGAACACGATCCTCTTATATGTCAACCACATACTGTTCAAGATTACATTAACCTTGGATTTTCATACTATGGATAACAATTAAATTACAAATAAAATAATAAAAATTATTGTTAAAAGCCTAATAATTAATTACGAGGCTTTAGGGCATAAATCCCAACAAAGCACAAAGCCGAGCCAAAGTCAGTCAGTCGAGCAATCGAGCAAGTCAAGAGGAGGCACGCCCATGCACATTCAAGGGGGCTAGAGGCACAGGCGGGTTCTCGAGTGGGTCGAGTTATGTTGCTCGTGTCATTCTTGCATCTGTGGGCTTTTAGTGGGCCGTGTGCGTTCGTGAGTTGCATGTGGGCTTCTTGTCGTGTGCATAGAGTGGCTGCAGATGGGTACACCTCGAGTCTAGGTCTGACCTGATTTTGACCCATGGATCCTTTCTTCCTCACGTGGCTCCCTCGATCCTCCGTCTTTTTTTTTCTCTCTTCCTGACGCCCTTAAACTCCTCTCTCTGACGTTTCTCCATCTAAGATCTGGCCAGCGTGACTCTCTGCCTACCTACCTTCCACATCGACGATGCTCGAGTCCCTCGAATGCACCTACAATAATGATTTTTTTAATCATCACGAATCTCTCCATAAAACACCCACCTTACATGCACTGAAAATGTAGCATAATCAACGTAACACACTGTCCGGCTTTCAATTTTTGTGCTTGGAGATCATTGGTCATTTCTCACGTTGCATATCTTGTACTTCGTTGAGTGCTAAATTGAGCCCTTTAGTCTCACTTGCTGCCGCTGTCTCTTCTATGCATTAAACACTCACAAATGGCAGGGGTGCTTGGGTGATCGAAGTGCTGTGTGACAGAGTTTTTGTAGGGACATGGGTGGTTTCGTTTTGTGAGATCTTCGCCGCCTCACTGGAAATCTCGCAATTTTTGGCGAACTACTATATTTCTTTTTGTGCCGCTGCAAGTACCTACTTACCGTGATAGGTTTATTTTATTTTATTTGTAATATAATATTTTTAAAAATAATTATCTTATTTGAATCCTATATACTAATATACATTCCAAGGTTGCAAATGTCACAAATACTTCAATATTGTGATTTAGATCAGAGTACTTCACAAGCCATGGCATAATTTGAATTTTGTCCTCAACATGAACTAAATCAAAATCTTTGTAACGACCATAAATTTAAAAAAAAAAATTGTGCAATCGTCTAACGGCGTACACAGTGGCCCTGGCAATTGTCATGTATGCTTTATATTTTATGATGTAGTGAGTATATTATATGATAATTATCTATGATATATGATGACGTGATTGTGTTGTATGATGATGCTATATGATGTTATATGATGCTCTACAATGTTTTTACATCATGATGTTTTATGATGATGATGATGCACGACAACATAACGATGTAAGACGTAAGATTATGAGATTACATAATATGACCTTATTAAATATTAAGACGAGACGCATGTTTTAAATTCAATGATGCATTATGACGATTATTTTTCTAATGCATAACCCTAGTTAATGTTAATGATGATGAACATAAGAAGACCAATACTTGCATTAGGGTAATATGTGAATGGAATATAGGGTTGTGTCATATAGATGTAATAAAGATGAAAACATATAGAGACTTCATGCATTTTGTGTATACATATACATCAAGCTACTTTCCTTTTTATAATGATGAGTGCAGACGCGTACACTATGATAATGATGATGCTCATGCCTTGCATGACACTCAAAGGTCTGCTGACCTTCAAATGTCGCTACGTACAACTAGCTCGACGCTCGGACGTGTTGGTCCAAAGGGTGCGAATCGCCTAGGGATCCACGCTCCTACATGTTGGTCATTTGTAGCAAAATACTACACATCTAATTTTGTCTGAACTGGAGGTTACCCCTGTGATAGTTTTAACGATAGGTCCCTAAATTATGAGTTGCATGTGTTTACATTACCAGACCCCAATAGTGGGGTAATGTATGAGTATTTCTTAAAATACCATGTCCAATGAGTATTTCTTAAAATACTCAAGCCATGTCCTACTTCTATTTTCAGGTAAAGATAAGGCACTCATGTACGGCTGACGATAAAATTGCAAGTAGAGACCATGACACGTGCACAAGAGAGTAGTATTTTATTTTCTTAGACAGGTTAGTATAGGGTGTGTGTAATAGCCCAAAAATAAATAAATAAATAAACAAATAAAAATAATTATAAAAATAGTTTAAATAATAATAATTAATTAATTAATTAAAAAAAAAACAACAACCTTTCCCCACTTCTCCCCCACTAACCTCTCATCCTCCCACAATTATCTCTCCTCAACTCATTCATACACCAGAAAGTAACAGCGATCATTGTCAGATTTACTTAGAAAATAAAAGAAATGAGAATGACCTTTATACAGTTGAGATTTTCGAGAGATTTTCCTGAAGATCATATATTAAATCTTCATTTTCTTTTATCCTATTTTTTTTTTTCAGAAATCACAACCATAGTTAAATCTTCATTGAATTATTACAATGATCTAGCTTTGAGATAGAATCTAAATGTCAATCATTTATACGATTCTAGTCAATCACGTCAGATTAGTAATATTAGATTAAATTTTCATCAGCAGCCAAATGAATAGATTAAAGATAGAATGACCAAGAAATCTTCTGAATAGGAAACACTCAGAGGAAAGATTTGGAAACAGAGATCGCTAGAAATAGAAATTTGGAATGCAGGAGAACACAATTAAAAGGGAACGGATAAAAAAGAGAAGAGTAGGGAATTAAAAACCACAAACTAAATATAGAGGAAAAGGTAAACACAGACGATAATACAAAGAGTAGTAAAGCCCAGAATAACTTGAAATAAGTGTATCTACTTTCTAATACAACAGTATGAAAAATAAGATTTTTAATAAAAATATAATTATAGATATATAACATTTCAGACTTTTAACAATGAACCAAGGTAAATAAGAGAAATAATGTTGTAGAGTTCAAACCTGAAACTAATGTCATGGGCTCATATAGGTTGACTCGGATTTCAAAGGACGGAATCGAACTTTAATTAAAGAAATATTCGTGACAACGGCTTAAGCTAGCATGGTAAGTGACCTTACTATTGGCATGGTTATATTTTGATGTTGACACGTGCCCTGTGGTTCTGCACGTGTCATATATATTGATGTGTGAATTGTCTGTGGATCAATATGTTTCCTATATATTATGTATATGTTATAATATGTGAATTGTATGATAATAGTTACTGTACGATGTGTTCAAGGATATGTTTGAGATAGGATACAAGAAGGAAGCACAAAACGAAATGTAACAATAGGAGTAAAATACGTTCACGAAACGTTACGGTTAGGTTACATACCGGAGTGATATGGATAAGAGAGATTGATGGAAGAATACGGTTAAGTTACGGGTAGAAAGGGATAGGTTTGTGATAGATTGATAGAACGATAGCGTTAGGTTAAGTTCTTGTGATGATATGACTAAGATACGTTCACGTAATGATATGTCTGTGATAGGTATAAGAACGTTGAGGCTATGATAAGTTAGAGAATGATATGACTATGAAGTGTTTACGTTATTACTTGTTTATGATATGATACATTGTGATGCAATATGTCATGGTATGATGTGTATATGATGAAATGTTATGTTAAAAGCATAGAACGTTATGTTAGGTCTCTTAAATTGTGTGTGTATACAACATGATATAAATGACATGAAATTACGATAAATGACATAAAATATAACCCCGTTAGAATTATGTATGATTTGAGAACGGAAGAATGAGAAATGATATGATATGAATGATGAACGATATCTGAAACGATATGAAAAATGATATGATATGTACTTAATGCTAGTAGGGTTGTATTAAAGGATAATGAAATTGTAGAAGTAGTGGGGACCTCATGCATATGGGTGGATACCCCTATCCCATCACGAGGGTACGGATGCGTACATTCAATAACAGGACAACGATCGTTATGCTTTGTATAGCGCTGCCGTGATGGTTACTAGTTCTAACGGCTCCCGGCATAAGGGGCTCCTAGAGTATGCCCACCGGATAAGGAAAGTGGCCCAACGGTGTGCAAACTAGCTGGTGAGCCCATACTCGCATGTATGGACTGTGTGTAGAGTATATATGGTACACGTCCACAATTACCCGTTAGGACAACACTGTAGGGAAAACAAAATGAAACGAAGCGAAAGATAGGTCCCATCATTTCATTGCATGTGATTGTTGCATTTATCCCTTACTGAGTATTTCTTTAAATATTCATGCCATGCGCTACTACATTTTTCAGGTTAAGGCAAGGCATTCCTGTACAGCTAACGACGACATCGCAACTCGAGATTATGGAAAATGCATAGGATAGTGGTATTTATTTTCTTATACTTAGGCTAAAATAAGATGTTTTAAACTTAAACGCTTATTTATTTTATTTCGGGTCTTTTGTTGTGTCGTTTTAAAGATGTTTTCGAAACATGTAAGTCCATGGCTGTATTTTAAGTTAAAGGTTATGTTTTATGGAATTTAAATGAAGTCTTCCACATTTAATGTTTATGGTACGTATACAGTAGCGACCTTAAATTAAGTAGAAAATTTTGGGTCGTTACGGAGTGTTTTACTTTTGATGTTTTAATTATTTTTTTATTTATTATTTCCTTATGAGAGTATTTTGAATTTATATTTTAAGATAAAGTTTTAAATGTTTAGTTCAGTATAAGAGCATAGAGTATGATGACAGTAGAGAATTTAGGTTACTAGAAATCTAGGATTGTTACAATCTTTCATCCAACAAAAGTAAAAGAGTGGTCAGATTCTAGATTATATTAGCCGACAAAGAGATTAATTAAATATTGAATTTCTTATGTGTTTGTATTGTTACTTTTGCCTTAATCATTATCAACAAAAAGATCATTATAAGGTGGTTTTGCTGAATTTAAACACTTATCCAAATATAACATATTTTAACTTGGATGTAACATAATATTAGAACTGTATGGTATACATTTAAATAAATAAGAGGTTTAGATGGTATAACTGGTGAATCTTTATCGTACACCCACTTGATTTAGCTATATATATATATATAAAAAAAAACAAACAAAACAAAATGGATTTGTGAACAAATAAAAAGTTACCAACTTAAACTAAAAAAAAGTAAATAAATAAAATGAAGCCAAAAATGAATTCTCAAAACATATTTTGTGGGGTCGTATTGCTTTCTTTTACATCAAACATGATTATTAGCTCATGTTTTGCACAATCCGACTCAAAGATATAACGTCCATTCTCCCCATGGGAAGTTGCGATTTGGAATCATAGGAAGGATTCAACTCTCTTGGCTCACTGCAAGTCTAAAGATAACTATTTAGGCCAACATGAAATTTGCCTCGGAGAGAAATACTCTTGGACCTTCAAAGAAAATTTTTGACAATCAACACGGTTTTTGTGCAATTTTTGGCAGTAGAAAACAATGGCATTTCCTTACGTCCTAGTTCTAAAGAACCATATCTATTAGAGTATCCTTGGAAATGATGTTGAGTTTCATCAGGTTGATTTCAACACAATTGTTGATCTAGACACAAGAAAACCCTTATTACTTTTCTATTTTAAGATTTGAGGTCAATCCTTTTAAATTGTTGAGCTAAAATGTATATTGATGATAATAAAAATAAAACATCATATAGTTATATATAATATATATATATATATATATATATATATATATATATATATATATATTTTCTCTGAAAAGATACAAGTTGTAAGGACCGGGCTGACTCGATGACTTCATAAAAGACGAAAAAATTTTAAAACATAATATACAAGTTGTAAGGACCGGGCTGACTCGATGACTTCATAAAAGACGAAAAAATTTTAAAACATAATATATATTATATCAAAAAAAGGCTGACTCGATGACTTCATAAAAGACGAAAAAATTTTAAAACATAATATATATTATATCAAAAAAAAGTTCATACATGAGTTTTTAAAACACAACCCAGCAGTTAAGACACAAAATATGGAATGGATACAAAACATTTTAAAATAAAAAGGTTGAGGACGACGGGTGAAACTTGTCTATAACACCTACTCCAAAGTTCGATCCCAACCTCGAAAATCTCCTTATTACCTGAAAGATATGAAAAATAAGGAATGAGTACAAAGACTCGGTAAGTAGCCTATTTGTAGACTCTTAATTTTGTCCTTGATATGCTAGAGTATCACACTCTTTCTTTTCTTTTTCTTGTTCTTGTTGTAAGTATTTATGCTCTTTAGTTCTTATCCTTGACTTGTGGGTTGATATCACGATCTATCCTGAGGACCTTGGTCCTTGGATCCTTAAACTTTAGTTCTAATCTAAGGGCCTTAGTACTATAGTTCTTAGTTCTTGGTCTTAGAACTTAGATCATGATCCATGTTAGTCATTGATCTTTGTCTTGTTCTTGGTACTTTCTAGGTTCTTGTTCTGCTCTTTGTTTTGTTAAAGATATTTAATACTAAATTATAGTTTACCATATACATCATATTTGATATTTTATTATAGGCAAATATTTAAATATTTGTCGTCTTACCGTAGGTATCTTTTCATATATTGTTCTTTCCCTTTATTACTATTTCCATATCCTTGTAATTTATGTGATTATAAATAGAGAACTTTCACACACCATTTAAGTGTGGTGGTTTAGCAAACATTCTCAGGTTCGTTCGCCAAGACACTCCCCCTAAGATTTACCATACTAGTCATGAACCTGACAACCTTTGTCCAAGTTTCATGCATTCCAAGGGACAGAGTTTCATAATATTTGGAGGTTATGTAGTTCATGAACCGAAGGTAAATTACCTTAGGGGTATTATGGTCATTTGACATCATTTCTTGGTTTACCTATTTAACCTTATCCAATGACCACGAAATTTCATATATAGTCTTTAACATATCATATGCATTTGAGTTAACATGCAGCAGTTCAGGCAATATTAACAAACATGCTCAACGGGAATATAACGTCCATCTTCTTTGGGAGCACATATTTCACAAGTTTTCCTTCCTACTTTATCATGCATACATATAGTATCATATTCTCACTCTAAAATGATTTCAGAGTTAATCATATCTAGATCCCATTGATTTTCTTAATTAATTTATTTGCATGGCTTACATGCTAATATGGTAGGTCCGGCTAGCTAGGTTTAGCAATTTTACAGTATGCATGCTTAATCCAAGTGTTTCCTACACTTACTACTCGTGGGAATCCAAATGGTTACTTTCTTGGTTAACGCGTATTTTCCCGATCTCAAGTCTCTCGCGGGTGAGGGTTCCAAAAATTATAAAATTTCCTTGATGGGTCCTAATTCACTAATAATAAGGTCAGTATTGGAATTGGGATGAAAAACAAGCAAACAGGCGAAAAACGGGTAAGAATAGGGGACTTCACGTGCTTGCACGCACAGGCAAGCTCCTCTACGCGTTGGCACACGCCCCCCACATGCAATGCACACACGTGGTAAGCTTGGGCATCGCGCGAGCAGTGGCGCACATCGAACCCCAACGACCCAAACTTACCCTACAATTTTTTTGGGCGACACACATGGCGCACAGGGAGTGGCAAGATCGTTAGGTTGGACTATGGTCGCAAGATCGGTCCCAGGTCAGTTTGGTGGTTCTAGACGCTGTTCGATTCCTGTGAGCATTTTGATTTCGGTTTGACCTTAACCCAAGCGTGCTGACGCGAGTCAATAGGTAGGCTGAATGCATTTCTCTAGTGAAATGCTTCCACGTGTTACTCACCAGTTCCACCGAGCTCCTTTGTACATTAGGCGACGTGTGGCGGCAATTTTCTCATGCGTTTTCTCAATTTTTCAGATTTCATCGGTTTCATGCGTTTTCTCTAGTGAAATGCGTTTTCTCATTTGCTTCAGATTTTGGTAACTTTTCCCACATAATTTGGATTGACTTGGTTTCTTCACCAAAGTCTAGATTTTTTATTCACCTACATTGACATATTTTTTTTTTATTTTTTTTTTCTTGAATATAGAATGAATTAAATTCATTCAAAAATACTAGAAACGTGAAACTCACGTTTTCTATTCTTGACCAGTTCACCTAAACTCCGATCAATCTCCAATTTTTGTTCGAGATTACTTTAAGGAACCGGTGTGAATCTTCTTTTAATTATACACCTCAAAACTTCAATCCATCATTCAAGAAACTCCTTTTAAATCTAGGAAAAATCAAAACCAAAAGGTCATAGTCTTACCTTTTCCATTCTCGGATTTTCTAGTCGGAATGGGCAAATCCACCCCCTAAACTCTTCTTCTAGCACCAAGAGGAGTCTTGATTCGAAGTTTCTTGCCTTCGATTCGATCTCCAACGGCGGATTTGAGGCAGCCGATTTCTCTGTTCTTCTTTTCTTTCAAAATCCTAACTTCTTATCCCTTCTTCTTTTCTTCCCCTTTCTTTCCCTTTCTTGTGATGACTCAACTATCAAGACTCCTCAAGTAGGAGTAGGGGCAAAATGACCGTGTCCCTATGTTGATCTTATCCGTTTTTGTTAATCTTAATGGTTGGTTACCCGAAACACATAGCATGTAACCCTAACCTCGATAACCATTTTCTTAAATCACCTCGTAGAGTGACCATTAGTGGATGATTACTGAAAACACACCGTGTATAACCCTAACCACAACCTCCTTAATCATCAAAGGTAACATGCATGCATTATGTCCCAAACTGTTTATTTTCATGAGCAACCATACATTATGCCACACAACTCATATCAGATATATTTTCAATCATCAAACATAATTATGCATGCAATAGGTCTTAAAACATTTATTTTTATAGTCAACATCCATCGTATCACACAACACTCAACCATACAATACCAAACATATTCAACCCTGGCAGAAAAAGGGCTAAGTTTCAATACGAAGACCTCTTACTTCGAGAGCTTCTTTTCTAATCGACCCTATAGATATTGGTCCAACTTCGACTTAGATCGAGCCTACATTTAAACACCCAAGTTTAACCAACCCAACTTGACATGATACAACGACTCCTACAAATCATGGGGTTTTATTGCTTACCTTCTTCCTACGTAGAGGTTGGGTCAAATTCGAACTATTCAGAAAAGAAACCACATTGTAACTTCGTTGATTGGCGCATTGTACCTTGGTTATGTTTACTCCTTCAAATAGTGGTTTTGGCAATGACGACAGTGTTCAATTCGTGATGGCGACGACAATTTGATGCACGATGGCGACTGACCGTGGTGGCGTTGGACGGCGTGGGTGATGGTGACGCAGAACACCGCGAGTGATGGACGGCAACGACGATTTAAAGAAGATGATGATAAAGAGGAAGAACAAGGCCGCGGCTAGGGTTTTTGAGTGGCTGTCTTGTCTCAGGCTTCGTGCTCTATTATATGGGTGGTTGACTTTTATGGCTTTTACTTGCTGAACCCTAGGGTTCATTTTTTAATGTATTGGGCTTGGGCCTAGGGTTCAACTTTTAATTTATTGGGCTTGGGCTAGGGTTTATGCAGCTAAATCTAGGGTTTATTTTAATGTATTGAACCTTGAGCTCAGAATTTGGATTTTACCCATCCAACCATGTCTGAAATTGGAAAGAGTTTAAGGTCAAGTCATGGTTGTAAAGGATATATCCCATTATTAAATGTGTGTATTGCATTACTAATCCCAACAATGGGGTAACTTAGTTAGTATTTCTTAAAATATTCAAGCCACATGCTACCCTTATTTTTCACGTAAAGGTAAAGCGTTCCTGCATAGGTGACGATGAATTCTAAAATTACCATGGAAGTTATTTTTCACGTAAAGGTAAAGCGTTCCTGCATAGGTGACGATGAATTCTAAAATTACCATGGAAGAAATCATGATAGTAAAGGTAAAGCGTTCCTGCATAGGTGACGATGAATTCTAAAATTACCATGGAAGAAATCATGATAGATAAGTAGTATGCATTGATTTTCATTTAGTAGTTGAGAGGATGATTATTTCATTTTTCAAGTTCAAAGACTATGTTGGTTTTATTTTCTTATTTTAAATTAAACGTGTAAGTTCATGGCTTCATTTGCAAATATTTTATTTCAAACTTCCACATACGTTATTTATGGTATTCATGTGATGATGCCTCTAATTTAAGCAAGAATATTAGATTGTTACATTGCTTGAGTGTAATATGTGATGAAAGAATGAGGGTTGTCCTGCATGATATATTACGCCACAAAGAAAAATATGTGGACGTCATGCATATTTGTATGTTCACGTGCACCGGGATACTTCCCCTTTATGATGAAGTATGGATGCGTACACTATGAGACGAAAATGATTATCCAAAGGAGCTAGTCCGACTAGTAGGCTCAGAGGGTGCACAAGCCCACTTAGTGGGCCCATGCTCGCACATGTAGATTGTGTGCAGAGAAGTACCACATATCCAATTTTTCCTGACTAGAAAGTCGGCCAAGAGAATACGATTTAAAATTATAGTTCTCATCTATGCATGTGTTTGCATTCACCAACTCCAATATTGGGTCACTTAAGGAGTATTTCTTAAAATACTCAAGCCTTGTGTTATTCTTAAATTTCAGGTAAAGGCAAGGTACCCATGTATGGTTGACGACGACATCGCGTTGAAGATCACAGAATCTTTGTTAGTGTAGTTGCATTTTCACTTCTTAGATATTATGTTAGATTAGACCATTGTTTCAATCTTTTCTTTGGTTTTATTTATATTTCACATTGAATATTTTTTATTGTTTTATTTCAAGGCTCTTCATGTAAATGTATAAGTCCATGACATCATTTTATTAATTATTTTAAATTATGTATAGGCATAAAATGGTCACGTCATGCATATGGTATAACAACAATTAAAAAGAAAAAAAAAACCAACTTACCTCAATCTCTCCGGACCAACCTCTCACACACTTCCCCTAGAAACTAAACCAACTCTCCTTGCTCTCTCCCACTCTTCCATGTGTCATTGCATTGTCCTAACACCACCAGATCTCCCATAGTCAAAAATGGAAATGTTTCTCTTGCAATCACAACGGGAATAAATTATGTCCGGTGGATACAAGCTTAAGGGCAAGTCGAGCCAATCTTAAAAATAGAATAGAACGTCAGTCAAGGCAAACCAAGTAAATGACCTTATTATCGACATGGTTATATTTGATATTGACACGTGCCCCGTGATTATGTACATGTCATTTATTTGATATGTATGATTTTTTTTTGTATCAATATGACATGCATATGAATGATATGATAACTCTTACGTTATGATATGTGTGAGATAGGATACGAGAAGGATGCGTTGAACGTAATGTAATAATATGACTATGATATGATTAATATAACGATATAGTTAAGTTATGTATAGAAAACGACATGGTTATGATAAATTGAAAAAAAAAAAAACGATATGTATAGGTTATGTCTAGAAAATGATATGATTATGATATATTGATAAAACAATAAGGTTAGGGTACGTTTGGAAAATAATATGACTAAGGTATGTCCATGAAATGATACGACGATGAGATGTATAAGGACGATAAGGCTATGACAAGATTAAACAAACGATATGGCAGGGATACGCATATGAAAACGATATGAGTATGAGATGTTGTGATACGATATGAAAACAATATGATATATGTTATAGTACGATATATGTGATAAATTGATATGTTTATGTTATGAAATATTGGGATACGATATGTTATGGTATGATATGTATACGATGAAAATTGTTATGTCTGGAAATATGGAAATGTTATGATATGACATATTTATGCAACTGAGTTACGAAATAAACATCTTGGAAAACTGCAAGCAGACATCAAAATGGCAAAAAGAAAGGGCAAGAAACAATGTCAAGGCAATAAAATTGAGAAGTAGGAAAGAAATACCCTACCGAGGAGGTGAAATTAAAGAACACATTAACAATCACTCCGCTATAATAGAAAGGAGGAAAATGCTAGACGAAAGAAGCTGGCTCGAACACAAAAATGGAGAGTGTAGGTGAATGAAATGGTAACGTACACAAAAATTAGGGAAACTTACATACCTACCCAGCTCGAACATTACAATGTACGTGAATGAAAGAGTAACGTACACAAAAATTAAAAAATAAAATATGCTTCAACTACATGATACTACAATCTTGAACACTTATAAATTTTTGTATTTTGTCTAATTAATTAATGTTGTTGATAATTATATAAGGTGAACCATTTATCTTGATCAATAGAATTAATACTTTATTTTCACAGTTTTTAGTATTTTTTTTATAGCATCTATTATAATTACACAAAAATAATATAAAAAGTTTCAAATTTGTAACAACGTCAACCATCAAGATCTTAAAAAAAAAAATACATTATAAAAAATACATTATAGCCGTTTGTTTAGCTATAATTTTTACATGTACAAACAAATTAGAGAGAAAGCTATACAAACAAACCGCCATCCTTGCCCACATGAATGGTAGCCAACACAATAACAAACATAAACCACAAATCCCCTGATCAAAGCACTAAGCCAATCATTATAAATTCAAAAGATCCATTCACAAACTGCTATTAACTTCTCCTGCTGTATTTTTGGGTTCCATGACGGAGTCATAAGAAACATGTAATCCAATAAAGATATAGTAAATCAACAGAATCTCAGTCCAGATTCCAAATCTTTCAAAGGAAGCTTTGTCGATGGAGCCAAGAAGGAAAAGGTTGATGGCAATCGATAGTAAAGGCAGCAACGGGACGAGCGGCACGCCCCACACGCGAGGCTTTTTGGCCTGTGACACCGAGCCATAGGACTGGAGTTGAGAGAAACCATATGGAATTGGATACCACCAAGCCGATCCAGCCATTGCTTGAGCCCTAGTATACGGTGGTTGCTATTGAAGATCCTAGGAGTAGAACCAGGCAAATTATGAGCTTGTTTCGGTTGGATGGTGTCGTTTCACCGCTGACGTAGTAGCGTCGAACAATCAGGCCGATGGCTACGAGCATGAAGATGAAGAGGGTGGAGATAGAGAGGAGGTTCGAGAGGATTCCCAAGCTTGTAAAGAAGGCGATTATTGCTGTTGCAGCGAGCATTGTGGCTGTTGCATTCACTGGAGTGTCAGTCCTTTCATGCACTTTGGCGAACCATGGTGAGATCACGTGGGTTCTAGCAATGTGCGTGAGATAGCGTGCCTGTCCAACAGAATTAACCAACAACACGGTGGTCATGCCTTTAATAGCACCAGCAGCCACAATGTACTTAGCCCAACCCCATCCAACAGCCTCAAAAGCCACTGAAAATGGCGCGTCCTCATCAATTTGTTGGTACGGCTGCATCAAGCACAAAGTAACTGCAAGAATGCAATAGGCTAATGTGGTGATCACCATTGACCCAACAAGACCAATAGGTATATCTTTAGCAGGGTTCTTAGTTTCCTTAGCCATTGTCGAAACGACGTCGAATCCAACGTATGCAAAGAACAAAATGGAAGAGGCTACAAAGATGCCACGAGGGCCATAGGGGGAAAAGGGAGTGAAGTTTTTTGGGCCGGCCTCGTGAGGCCGGCAATGACAATGAAGAGGATGATGGCAACGTGGAAAATGGAAGCAATGTAGTTTAAGCGGGAGGACCTTTGGTGCTGGCTACAGCCAAGGTGTAAATGACGATGATCACAATGATGGCGATGGGGTCGAGCTGGTTGTAGGAGTCAAGGAAAGACGAGACGTGGATGCGAAAATCGTGCGGATGTTGATTGCACAAAGTATAAGTCCACGACATTTTTTCTTTATATTTCACATTGAAGATTTTTTTGGTTGTTTTTGTTTTAACACTCTTAATGCAAACATATAAGTTCATGACATTATTTTATTAATTATGTTAAAGAGGGTTTCCATGTAAAATAGTCACTTCATGCCTATGGTGTAAAACCAGTGAAAAAAATAATTAAAAAAATCAATTAATCCCATCTCTCCTCCTCACACGCCCATTGTCCTAACACCACCAGGATCTCCCAGGATTAAAAAAAATGGAAATCTTTCTCTTACCATTACAACTTTGAATCAATTCCGTCAATTCTGTCCCATCGCAATTCAAGCAAATCTTAAAAATAGAATAGAATGTCGCTAAAGTCAACTAAATAAATGATGTTATTATCAACATTGTTATATTTGATGTTGACACGTGCCCCGTAGTTATGCACATGTCATATATATGATATGTATGAATTGTTTATGAACCGATATGACTATGATATGATATGTATATATTATAATATGTGAATGGTATGATAACTCTTACGTTATGATATGTTTGAGTAGGATACGAGAATGATGCGATGAACGTAATGTAATGACATGACTAAGATATTATTAATATAACGATACGATTAGGTTATGTATAGAAAATAATATGGTTATGAAAGATTTAAAAAATGATAGGTATCGGTTATGTATAGAAAATGATATGATTATGATAAATTGATAAAACTATATGGTTAGGGTACGTTTGGAAAACAATATGCTAAGGTATGTTCATGAAATGATACGACTATGAGATGTACAAGGACAATAAGGTTATGACAAGATTAAAAATACGATATGACTAGGGTATGCATATGGAAACAATATGCCTATGAAATGTTTACGAAATGATACGATTATAATATGACATGTTAATGACGAATATATATATATGTGTGTGTGTGTGTGTGTATTGTAATACGATATGAAAATGATATGATATATGTTCTGGTACGATGTATGTGATAAATTGATATGTTTATATTATGATTTATTGTGATACGATATGTTATGGTATGATATGTATACGATAAAAATTGTTATGTTTGGAATTATGGAAATGTTATGATATGACATATGTATAGAAAATGATTGATATGATGTGATTGACATGCAAAACGACGAACTAGCATGAAATACAATCCTATGTCGCATTTATGAAATAGAACCAATGACCGTGAAATTTTTATTTTTTATATATATTTTTTTATCTGATCCGTTACATTATGTCGCATTTATGATAAGGGCCCAGTTATAGTAAATTCAGCATTTAAAGTATAGTAATGACCTTAGATTAATTAGGTAAAATTTAGGATATAAATGGTATCAGAGCCAGACACCGGACAATGTGCCAGCCTTCTCGCTGTTCCTCGAAGAGGGGTAGACACGAGGTGGTGTGCCAGTAAGGACGCTGGGCCCCAAAGGGGAGTGGATTTGGGGGCAGTTCCACATCGATTCGAGGAAGGAAAGAGTGCTAGCGAGGACGCTGGGCCTCGAAGGGGGGTTGATTGTGATGTCTCACATTGGTTGGGGAGGAAAACAAACCACCATTTATAAGGTGTGGAAACCTTCCCCTAGTAGACGCGTTTTAAAGCCTTAAGGGGAAGCCCGAAAGGAAAAGTCCAAAGAGGACAAAATCTGCTAGCAGTGGATCTGTAACGTTACAATGTTAGTATAGGGTATTTAATTCAACATTGTTTTTCATTTATTTTTCTTGTATTTGTTTACCCACGAAGAAATAAAGGAGGTATGAATTAATATCAAAATCATAAAGTGCCCATTAAAGCAATTCCACATTAAAGGTTAGGTTAGGAGCAGAGTAATGACCTTATAGATTAAATAATTAAAATTTAGGGTGGTTGTCTATGGTCTCTCAACTCTTCTCTTTCCATTAATATTATGGGAGATTCATCCTAATTTTAAATAATATATTAATAAAATAATTATTTAGAGGAAGAGGATTAGAAGTGACAAAATTAAGTTCTGGTTGGATGTTCTAAATGTTAAAATCCAAAAAAGGTCATTGCAGCAAAATTCCAAGTACTGGCAGAGGATACATATCAACCTATACAATTTACTTAGTTTATACCCAACAATCTCATTGTCATATCCTCACCTTTTATAGCTTAATCAAAATAGTTGAGATTTATGTACTAGCATTTATTGTTGCTCTAGGTCATTTGGATATGATTCCCGATCGAAATATGTCGAAACAAATAAAATAAGCAAAATGGACTACTTGAGAATAGAGATTTCTTGAAACAAAGATCCCTTAATCACTTAGCTTTTCAATTCTATTTGTTGACGTGAAAAAGAACCTACATTTCATGAGTATGAGTATTTACATGGAAAACACTAACAAATTTCATAAACTTTCTCAATAAGTCAGCCCATACTATCAATTCTACTAATCAAAAGACTAACAATTTAATGAACTTATTCCGGTGACTACTAAATAATTATCCTAAAATTGCTAGGTTAATAACTTCTTTTACTAAGTTAAGTTCTAATCTTTTAATCGAGTATGACATTCCTATCATTTGGACTTTAAACAATGTTAAAAGATAAGAGTAAGCATCCATACATACAATACAAAGAGCCTAAACTAAGAATTAAGAAAAAAGAACTTAAGGGTTTAAGTTCAATGTGTAAAAGAAAAAGGTTTAAAACAAAAGTGAAATGAACATAAACAACGCAACGTTAAAATGACATCTCATAAGAAAAGAGTGGACGAACAGTCCATAGAGAAGGGATTGCAGATGACATTGTTCAAATTGTAGTGTGGATGAGCAACATCCATCACCACGAACTGCATATCCTCTGATGGTTTTCAAGGGTGCTTTCTTTGGTTGATGAACCAGTTATTGATCTGTTTCAAGTCTAGCCTCGTCGACTCTGCCAGCGCCACTTTCAGCGACTCCAAGTACAAGCACATTCGTTACTAGACTATCAACTATGCCACACTAGCCAGAGTCAAAATGTTAATGGGGTACCGATGGATATGGCCATTCGTTTCTATTTGATTACCGACTATCTACACATATTTTCAAAATTTTAAGTTTG
>NW_019268587.1:560640-564511 GCF_002738365.1 Cucurbita moschata | reverse complement strand
CATGCTCTTGAAGTGACCTGATGACTCGCTATCCAACTCGACATCTACTGCCAACCCCTACACGCCACGTGTCACACCCACAAAAATCAAAGGGTAAGTTTATGTCTACCAGTGCTCTAGGGGCATCTCTACTTACGTGCACCATGCACGTGAAGGGTGCGCATGGGGTGTGTGGGAAACCCTAATTTTTGGTGTTTGATTCCCGACTGTTAGTTTTTTGTCCCGATTTCAGTGCTAATCGTATTTTACTATAAATTAGGTGCCTACAGAAGGAATAAATAATTTTTTTGACACCTCTACGTCTAGAAATTGAGCTCAGAAAAGTACACGACAAAACAGTAAGTAACCACACGGAATTAGAAAGTAATACTTGTAGAGTGCGCTTGGTGATGCATGCATGCTAGAGAAACTTCCTTCTAAGTTGCTAGATCCAAAACACCTTGTACTTAGGAAGTTAATCTACATGTGCTGGACCTACTACGGGATGGAATTGCAAATTTGGATTTCTATATGCTTATCTAAAATGTTATACTACTTATATTTAATCATGCTATGTTGGCGGACGGGATATTTGTGTCCTTGCGCTTTGGATGCTTGATGGATGTTATTGCCCCCTTGGGTTTGTGTGACTGCATGCATAGTTAAACGTAGATAAACTCTTCATAAACTCTTGCTAATTGATTGTGTGAACTTATTCTATGAATGATAAGCAGTAGCGTTTGAATTAAGTCTTGGGTGTATTTTCATAGTGACTGGGTTAGGTTTAGATAGGGGACCTTCAAAATGTTGCGTTCAATGGCAACATGAGGAACGACAGGAGTCTGAGACCCTTTAACCCTAGACAACTACAAACTCGGGAAGTCATGTTTGAATGCATTTGGAAGCCAAAGCCCATAACAAAACCACCCAACCAACCCTAATATTTTGAGAACCACCTCATAAAATTTAGTATAGAATTTGGGTGCATCAATATTTTAGGTATCACCCGTCATTGAACAAGTTTTTACTTTCAACTCGAAAATGAAGTCAATTTTTTGGTAATTTTTATAAATCAATTTTTTTTTAGTGAAGGCAAGTGTCTACTAGAAAAGTGATGACATTAGTTATGATGGTCGAGTCAATTCATTCCAGTCCGCTTCCACTCATTTTAGTCAAGTATGTTACTTTGTTTAGCTTTTCATTTTGACTTTGTAGAATTTTTTTTAATCTAAGATTTTGTTGTTTGATTTAAAATTAGTGTCATAGATCCCAACAAAATAATTTTACCATTTTTGTAAAGATTTTAAAATCCAACTATTTTTACTAGAACTTGTTTAAAAGTCTTGTCATAAAATTTTCAAGGATATGTATAACAATAACACAGTATAGTTGTTACTCACCTTAAATAGTTGTTACTCACCTTAAATATTTTCATGATTTGCAAACAAAGGATATGTACTCAATAGAACCGTGATAATATCACCAAAGTGTTTATCATGCAAACATTTGTATCATGTATCATGACCAAAATTTTGAGGTTTTAAATTTTGGACTGTGACTAAAAAGTCACAACCAACATAAAAGTAAAATAAAAAGATGAAAATTTGATAAACTTTAAATCGAAATAAAGTCAACAACACAAATATTATATGCAAAATTAAAGCAAGATTGTGTTGTTAAAAATATTACAAAGGGGAAATGAGTTTGGGATATAATTATAAATCAAAATACAAAAGACTAAAAAATGTAAAAATAGATTGACCCTTCAGAATGACACATTCTATGACTGTAGAGTTCTCAAATGCTTCTCAACCTTGACCAACAACATGTGAATTCTTGAAAAAGAAAGGAAAAGTAGTCCGTATAAAAATATACTCAATAAACAACCTACTTATATCCGTCGCATCCTTAACCTAGTAAATATTCACAAACTTTTCTCTAGGCTTTAGGAAGTTTAAGCCTTTTCTCTGGTGCTATTTGAGCATTTTGGTACTTTAGCTGCTCTTGGATTCATTATGGATACAGAGGGGGTGGTTCACCAATTTCTGACATCGCTAGGGTGAACTACTTTCCTATTCTTAGACTTAGCTAGCTTGCTCTGCCTAAGTACCATGTAACTGATATTCTTGGTTGAGGTGTCACATTGTAAAACTCTCTCTAGTTGGGATAGCATGGTAAGTACCAACCTGCTCTCATCATCCATGAGAGGTTATTTGGCGAACCCTACCCACAAGGCAATCTAGTCGCCCAAAGTTAGGGGAGTGATCCCTTATAATCCTATGTTCCCTCTCTAAACGGACCTATTGTGCAAGATAATCCAAATAAACTATAGTTCATACAACTCTAGTTGGCCTAGGTTTGGCTCGATTGTACTCGTACTAGAGTGAAAAAGGAAGTTGAAGCTATGTTGACACTGTACCAACGGCTAACGACCTAGATGCTACATTTTCTTTCTTATTTGTACCATCATTCTGTTCTTTGACCATGGTAGCTTAATTTGCTTATGCAGTGAGTTTTATTCACCTTGGTTGAGGCACGACCTCATAAAATTATGATGAGACAATACGGTAATTTCTAGGCTGAACATGCTCAAAGGGAGCTTGGTTGGTTCATTCCTTAGGACCATAGAATCACCTATGTTTGGGGGATGCGATCTTTGTGCACTGGCAAGGTACAGGGCTATCTGACATGGTCTCGCTTCCCTCCAAGGAATGGGTTAACAACATAGTGGCCATATTTAAGAGATCACTCACCATTCAACAAAGCAGAAGCTCAAACTACCCTAACTAACATATGCCTATCTCAATAGTACTAAAATCGAAGTGGAAAGGGTTCTGAGGGTCTGAATATAACGTAGCGTTAGCGTTTATGCTACTCCTAGCTTAGATAGCTACCTTGGTCATTCTTGGGTGTCGTGGAGATCTACTATGTTATCAAAGGCTTCTAATCCAATCTTTCAATAAATATAGGTCTAGATTTTTTATCACCGCTCAAGTCAACCCAATCTTAAAAATAGAATAGAATGTCAGGCCAAGGCCAACCAAGTGTACAATTTAAATCTCCTCAATTTTTTAACCTTATTTATCTAAACATATACCATACAAGTTAAAAATATTTTATATTTAGATGAGAGTTTGAATTGGACTAAACCTAACCTATAGTGATCGTGTGGTTGATAATGACTAATGCAAAAGTAAACAATATAAACAAATAATAATTCATTCTTTAATCAACCTCTTTGGCAGGTGACATAATCTAGAATCTGAACACTCTTATACTTTTGTAAGATGAAAGACTTTGATCTAGTTTATGTTGAGGACATAATTCAAATTATGCCATGGCTTCTTAAGTACTATGATCTAAATCAAAATATTGAAGTTTTTATAAGATTTTCAACCTTCCAACGTATGGGATCAAACAAGAGAGTTGTTTTTAATCATATTATATTACAAATAAAGGAAAAAAAACCTATCACGACAATTATATTCTCCGTCCCCATCTCCGCCCTATTCTATGATCTTCTCTATCCTCGCCTTTCTTAAAAGAGAGACTTTTTAAGTTTTATTGTCAAATCTCATGATCCAAAGATGAAGAAAACTTTCTATATCTCATTCCAAGTTCCAATGGATTTTTTGAAGTTCTAATGTGTTAAATGCGTTGATTTTATTTGTTTGATTTGTGTAGTAATAAATCTTGGATTAGTTTTTGTGTTAATTAGATTAATTTAACTGTCATTTCGGTTATTTTGTGTGTTAATTAGAAAAACATCCTAGAATTCATTCACGGTTGGTACCACATTCAAGGTCTTCTCTTACTCTTTGGTATCAACGCCACTAGCCAATATGGCCCAACCTCCTTGTTGGATCAATTTCATGACTTTTATCATTGAGAC
>NW_019268587.1:549209-560487 GCF_002738365.1 Cucurbita moschata | reverse complement strand
CGTTTCTGTCCTATAGTAACTGCTAACTCTCAACGTTCCTCAATTTGAGGCTCCTCCATAGCCTTAGCTACGCTTAGGGCGACAACATAAGTGGTTGGATCTATGACCTCCACAGTACACCAATCTTTGCGTCCAAGCCCTGAATGGACCTCTCAGCTATCTTCAATTTTGTATCCACCAACTTCAGTGTAAACTGTTTCAACCTCATAAATACTCTTGCATAGGTGTCAATGGGGCATGAACCTTGTGTTAGCTGGGTGAACTCCTATTGCTTCGATGTTGGGCTACCTTTGGGTAATACTCCGTCAAATATACCTCTTTAAATTGAGACCATGGTATCAACTTCCATTTGGGCTGAAAAACTCTTAGCTATCCATCCACCATAGCTTTGAGTCATTTTTCAGCATTAACGACATGCGTTACACCTTTTGATCATCCAAATATTCCATTAACAAGAAGATCGTCTCCATTGTGTTAACCACAATTGTGCCTTTCTTTGGTCTCCTGAGGTCCCACTAAAGGTACATGGATCATACTGCTTAAAATTCCATATGTACCTCGCTTCTCGCGTGGACTACGACTATTGGCTTGTTGCGTATCCACCACCATTTTCATCATGGCTTCGAATGATTCCTACATTAGGTTAGTCTTGGGGTCTATTCTAGCCTTCAGTGCTGCTAAGGGTGGTGTAGCTGCAATAGTTGAATTACATATCCTTCACAAGCTAGGTTCTCTCTACCTCTACCCGTCCTTTAACAGGAGGTTGTCCCCCTTCTCCACGTCCTCTTTCGCGGCTCTAGGTGCCATGATTCTAAAACTACCATATATTTATTCTTAAGACTATTGCTTTTTGGTTTAAATCATTTTTCACATAATATCATGACAAATATAGAACTCAGTCAACAATGGTACAATCAATGGTGACACATTCCATCAGGAATTACACCAGACAATGACCCAGTAGTAACAATATATTTAATCGGTGACATTTACCTTAATTTTTTTGTTGTCTTATACATAACGTACGTGACGGTGACAGAGTATCGGCGATGGGACCATGGAACTTGTTAAGCTTACCTCATATGCTAGTCTATAGAATCTATAACCTAGAGTTTTGATACCAACTATAATGGCTCGAATTTCCTACTGAAATAGAGTCGCTACCATATGCATGACACAAACTTTCTATTTGGAAACATTCATTTAAAATTATTTATAAAATGATGTCATCAACTTACACGTTTTGTTAAAAGATTTAAAACAAAATAATGAAATAACCAATGTGAAATGTAAATAAACACGACCCACACGTGCGAGTATGAGCCCACCACTCGCACACCTCCTGTGCTGCCGGTCGGGCTAGCAACTATACTGTTGTTGCCAGAAACATAGAGGGAATAGTGAACATCGTAGCACCATAATGAACATGATTATCATTTTCATCTCATAGTGTACTCATTCATACTCATATTGAAGGGTAAGTATCCTGATGCATGTGAACATACAATTATGCATTAGGTCCTTATAATTTTTCATTTTAAATAAATCATGCAAGACAATCCCCATTTATTCCTCAAATATTATACTCGACAATATGTGTGCACAAACTCTTATAAAATCATGTCTTAAATGACCCTAGTTTTCAAATAACTTAAAGTCGCTAACACATGCATGACGTAACATCTTGGATAGAAATATTCATTTAAAATGTCTTCATAAAACAATATCATTGACTTGTTTAAGAATAATTAAAATATTCATAGGTAAGAATAAAACAACAATGCCCTATACTAACCTAAAATCTACGAAATTAAATATGACCACCCTATGCATGTGTCATGGTCTTTGAATTGTGATGCTGCTGTCAAACGTGCATGAGTGTCTTGCCTTTACCCGAAATATAGAAGTAGATGTGACTTAAGTATTTTAAGAAATACTCAGCAAGTGACCCAACTATTGGGGTTAAGGAAGGCAAAGACATGAAACATGAATTGGACCTATCATTTTAAAATCGTATTCTCTTAGGCGAATATCTTAACTTGGTCATCAGACCTATCATTTTAAATCTGTATTCCCATAGGTGACTATCCTAACTGGGCCATAGGTTGCGTATTTACTACTCTGCACATGCCCCATACGTGCAAATATGGACCCACGAGGGGGTTTGCACACTTTCTAGGCCTCGTACTTGTTGGCTAGCATCTCTAGTGCTATTGTCGGACAACCAAAAGGAGTAGCGGCCATTGTAGCATCTTGTTAAACTGACGATCATTTTTCTTTTCAAAATTACACGTTCATACTAATCCTAAGGAAAAAATATCTCGATGCATGTGGCATACAAGCATGAGATCCCAACTTTTTTACATTAGTTAAATCATGTAAGACAACCCCCTCCATTTTCCTTCATATCATATAATTTTATAGCAAAGTCTTTAAAACATGTCTGGGGATGTGTATCATGTCAAAACTTTTTACTCCTTATCATTCATGTAATACATCGTATTATATCATGTCATGCAACACATCATAACCTTTGACATATCGTATAGTTCCATATGTCATATCATTCAACATATCATATCATAGACATATATCATATTATCAACCATATCATATCATAAACATCTCACACATATCAAACATATGACACGTGTACAGTCATTGAGCATATGTCATCTTACATAACACAAACTTCTACCATGCCTTTTGTAAGACCACTTACATGGATGACCTTAGTCGACGTTCTATCTAATACTCGAATACACTTGATTTCATCCCTCAAAGTTTGATTCAAGAATCGTAGAGATATTTCACCCTATTAAAACATTCACCTTGTTTCATTAGAAAATTCTTTCCTAACCTAATTTAACTTCAATTGAGAAATTGAACATTGTACTCACCTTTCCCTTAAATAAGATCAAATTCAGCTTCGAGAGGGTCAAAAACATTGAAATCGTTCTTAAAACATCTAACCCAAATCAAATGACTTTTTTTTAGTTGTTAGAGACTAGCGAGTTGAGCCGAGTACGCCAATGGCTGGGGACAAGACACGTGTCAGTAGTGAGCCAATGCGTAGGTTGCGATTCGGGTAGAAGCGCAGACTTCAGGTTAGAAAAGTAGAGAGTAGGTTAAGTCATTATCAACAAAATGATCCTTGTAGGGTAGGTTTTGTTGGATTCAAACTCTGGTCCAAATATAACATATTTTAACTTGGATGTAACAACTTGCTATATATTTCTTGGAAAGATAAGTTGTAAGGACCAAGCTGACTCGATGACTTCATAAAAGACGGGAAAATTTTTAGCGAACTTAAACAAGAAAATTTAAAATATAATATACATTATATCAAAATAAAGTTCATACATAAGTTTTTAAACCACAACCCAACCATCAAGACACAAAATACGGAATGGACACAAAATATTTTAAAATAAAAAGGTTGAGGATGACGGGTGAAACTTGTCTACGACACCTACTCCAGAGTCCATTCCCGACCTCGAAAAGCTCTTTATTACCTGAAAAATATGAAAAATAAGGAATGAGTACAAAGACTCAGTAAGTAGCCTACTTGTAGGCTCTTAATCGTGTCCTTGATATGCTAGAGTATCACACTCTTTCTTTTCTTTTTCTTGTTCTTGTTGGAAGTACTTAAGCTCTTTAGTTCTTATCCTTGACTTGTGGGTTCATATCATGATCTAGCCAAAGGACCTTGGTCCTTGGATCCTTAAACTTTATTTATAATCTAAGGGCCTCCTTAGTACTATGGTTCTTATTTCTTCGTTCTTGGTCTGGGAACTTAGATCTTGATCCATGTTATAGTCATTGATCTTTGTCTTGTTCTTGGTACTTTCTAGGTTCTTGTTCTCCTCAGGTTCGTTCTCCAAGACACTCCCCTTAAGATTTACAGTACTAGTCATGAACCTGACAACCTTTGTCCAAGGTTTCATGCGTTCCAAGGGACAGAGTTTAATAATATTTGAAGGTTATCTAGTTCATGAACCAAAGGTAAATTACCTTAGGGGTATTATGGTCATTTTATATCATTTCTTGGTTTACCTACTTAACCTTATCCAATGACCACTATCCTATGCATGTGTCACGGTCTGTACTTGTAATGTCGTCATCAACCGTATAGAGGTGTCTTGCCTTTACCTAAAATAAATGTAGCACATGGTTTTAGTATTTTAAAAAATACTCAGTAAGTGACCCCACTATTAGAGTCTGGTAATGCTAACACATGTAACCCATGATTAGATGTGTAGTACTTTCCTACACATGAGCCACACGTGTGAATGTGAGTCTCCAAGCAGTCCATACCCCGGGACCCATCATAATCAGGCTAGTTGTCCGTAACTGATTATTTGGACGTTAGCAGACCCTCGAGTATCATACGAGGCATGATCATCATCGTCATAGTGTACGCGTCCATACTCATCCTCATAAATGAGAAAGTAACCCGATGTATATGACTAAAATATGCATGAGATCCCTATAGATTATCTTTAAATTATTTTATGACACAACCCGATACATCATTCACACATTACCATAGGTAACATGCATGCATTGGCCTTCATACGTTCATCATCATTAACATCGATTGGGGTTGTGTCTTAGAAAAATTGTCGTCATAATACATCGTGGCATCTAATACATCTACATCAACTTAATATGGAATATCATCATATTAAGTCATCTCATAATCAAGCAACTTATATCATCATGTTATAATGTATCATCATCATCATGTCATCATACCATGTCATCGTCATGTCATCATCTCATATCATCATTTCATATCATCATCTCATATCATCATTTCATATCATCATCTCATATCATCATATACATCATCACATCATCATATAATAACATCACACCATTATAGAACATCATTACATTATCATATAACAATTTCTGCTAGTAGTGGGTTTGGGCTATTACACACTTGTTCCCATAAACTCAGTGTCCTCTAACACAGCTTAAGTCAATCAACAACTAAGTGCGGAAACATCTATCAATGAAACCATAAAATTCTCAATTTGCCTCATGACTAACTTTCCCACCCTACTCGTCACTCCCATGCCTACAGCCTTGCCTTAAAATCATTTTAAAGAAAAGGATGAGTATTAAAATACTCAATAACGAACTCCTCTATTGAGGTCAGACACATAAACAATCACATGACAATCAAACAAAATTGAGGGATCTTAGTGGTTAATTACCCAAAACTCACCATGCGTAATTTTTACCACATGAAAATCAACATCTACCTTTACTCCTTAAAAAGACTATCAATGTCTGGTTACCCGAAAGACATAGCGTGTAACCCTCACCTTGTTAATCATTTTCTGCATTCACCTCGTAAAGTGACTATTAGTGCCTGGTTACCCGATACACACAGTGTGTAACCTTACCACATGAAAATCAACATCCATCATAGCTCCTTAAAATGATTACCAATGGTTGGTTACCCGGAACACGTAGCATGTAACCCTAACCTTGATAACCATTTTCATAAATCACCTTGTAGAATGACCATTAGTGGATGATTACCGAAAACACACATTGTGTAACCCTAACCACAACCTCCTTAATCATCAAAGGTAACATGCATGTATTATGTCCCAAACTGTTTATTTTCATGAGCAACCATACATTATGTCACACAACTCACATCAGATATATTCTCAATCATCAAACAGAAATTATACATGCAATAGGTCTTAAAACATTTATTTTTATAGTCAGCATACATCGTATCACGTAACACTTAGCCATACAATAACAAATATATTCAACCCTTTTAGAAAAATAAAACAGTTAAGTTTCAATAGAAGACCTCTTACTTGGAGTGCTTCTTTTCTAATCGTCCGTATGGATATTGGTCCAACTTCGACTTAGATCGAGCCTACATTGAAACACCCAAGTTAACCAACCCAACTTGACGTGACACAACGACTCCTACAAAAAATAGGATTTTATCGCTTACCTTCTTCCTATGTAGAGGTTGGGTCAGATCCAAACTATTCAGAAAAGAACACATTGTAACTTTGTTGGTTGGCGCATTGTACCTTGGTTACGTTTACTCCTCTAAATAGTGGTTCTGGCGATGACGACAGTGTTCAATTCGTTATGGCGGTGAAAATTCGATGCGCGATAGCGACTGGTGGTGGTCGTCCGACGTGCGGTGGCGGCGCGAGCGGCATGGGCGATGGTGGCGCTAGCACGAGTGATGGAGACAACGACGACTTAAAGAAGAAGAAGATGAAGATAAAGAGGAAGAACAATGCAGCTGAACCCTAGGGTTTATTTTAATGTATTGGTCCTTGGGCCCAGAATTTGGGCTTTACACATCTAACCTATTGGGTTTTATGTTCTTAAAACTCATAGTTTGTAAACAAAAACATATTATGTTTTCAATAAAGTTATTATTAATGTTTATTTAGTAAAGATTGTTATTGAATAAAGTGAATGTTCACTATCATTAATCTAAATCCAATAAACTAAGAACACTCTGGCTATAGTATGATTACTTGAACTATATGTAGAGACATAAGAGTGAATTAAGTTCAAGTATATAGTCAAAATGATCTATAGTACAGGGATAAGGCTGAGTACCTTATTCTAGGGACACTATTGATGCGGCCCACTTTTGTATATGATATAAACAATGTGATCACTAAATTGTACATGTGGAGACATGTGAGTGGGGGCGTCCTATGCAATGAGTATTGCATATGATCGGACCATTAAGAAAACCACTCTCACTTTATAATGTTGTTTACTGTTGAGACTTATTTTTTCACTCGATGACCTAGGTAACTCGATCTTAATCCTGAGCTAACTATGAACTCCTGTTTATTCAGAATTATCCTTAGATTTTCATGGGTGAGAGTGGCCCGATTTCGTCGATTCAATAAGCCTTCCATTCCAGAGGTAAGACTGGTTGAATAATTGGGGACATAGGGTGTAAGATGGAACTCTCTCCTACCCGCTTTTAGATATAGTAGAGAGGTTGTTCCCTTAAGTACTGACTCCAAGTCTTGAACAAGGGGCCCAGCCTCTCATTGACCCGAGAGGGATTTGGTTTGGTGGTTGGACCACAAACCAATTGTTTATTAGAGGATCAGTGGGACTTAAGGAACAATAAGTAACTTTAGGGGTAAAATGGTAAATTGACCCAGCTCTAGTTACGAACAACCTGTGAAGGATTGATTTACTAATCATGGTTATATCAAATGGACAAAAATATATCTATAGTGGGGAGGCTATAGTGGAGTGTCCTAGTAGTTGACGAATGTTTGTTAACAAGGTTAATGCGTTTAGCCGGTTAATCTAAGATCGTTGGACCCCATGACTTGTAGGTCCATTAGGTCCCTCTGCTAGCTCATATCGGACTAAACCTTAGAATAGTGTGACGAGTGAGTTCAAAGTATTCGAATTCAAATTAGGGAATACATGTTAAATATATCATATATATATATATATGATATATTTAGCCACAAAAAGAGATAATTAGAGATATTTAAATAAGATTTAAATATTTTAATTAGGAAGACAATATGTGCATTCGGATTGACATTTTATTTAATGTTAAATATTAATTAAATTGTTTAATTAATCCTTTAATATTATTTTGATTTGAAATTAATTATTTAAATTAATTGTTGAATGAAAATAAAAACTTGACTTCACCTCTGGGAAGAATCCATATTTGAGTTAGTGGAATATTGAGTGTTAATATATGGTTTAACCAAACTTGCATGTTTGCCACATAATCCCCCACATTTGAGTGGAATTTTGAGTGTCAAAATTTTGTTTAACCAAACATGCATGTTTACTCAATAAACCTCACAAATTTGAGTGGAATTTTGAGTGTCAAACTTTGGTAAACTTAAACTTGCATGCTGGCCACATAATCCCACAAATTTGAGTGAAATTTTTAGTATCAAAATTTGGTAATCTCAAATTTGCATGAACACGTAAATATGACTATATGAATATTGTGATCAACTTATCTGGAAAGTTGGCCTCAAAAAAAATTGAGAAAATCTCTCAAAACTCTCTATTTACCTATACTAAATTCCTATCAAGTTCAGTCACCTACATCGAAGTTCAGATTTTCGTAACTTTTCGCACATAACTTGGATTGACTTGGTTTCTTCACCAAAGTCGTAAATTTTTTATTCACCTACATCGACATATTTTTCTTTTATTTTTTTCTTGAATATAGAATGAATTAAATCCATTCAAAGATACCAAAAAACTCACGTTTTCTATTCTTGACCAGTTCACACGAATTCCGATCAAGCTCCAATTTTTGTTCGAGATTTCTTCAAGAAACCTATGTGAGTCCTCTTTTAATTAGACACCTCAAAACTCCAGATCTATCGTTCAAGAAACTCCTTAGATCTAGGAAAAATCGAAACGAAAAGGTCATAGTCTTACTTTGTCCATTCTCGGATTTTCTAGTCGGAATGGGGCAATCCACCCCCCAAACTCTTCTTCTACCACCAAGAGGAGTCTTGATTCGAAGTTTCTTGCCTTCGATTCAATCTCCAACAGTGGATTTGAGGCATCCGATTTCTCCGTTCTTCTTTTCTTTCAAAATCCTAACTTCTAATATCCCTTATTCTTTTCCTCCCCTTTCTTTCGCTTTCTTGTGATGACTCAACTATCCAGACTCCTCAGGTAGGAGTAGGGGCGAAATGACCTTATTCCTATGTTGATCTTGTCCGTTTTTTTTTTAATCTTACAACTATCTCGAGCATAGTTTCCTTCTTCATCGACTCGAGCCTCGGTCTCTTTAGCCTACAATACAAAATCACGACCTAATTATCATGCATATATTTGGATCCTAAGTAGGAAAACAAAGGACGTTAATACCTCCTAAGTTCAAGTGTTACAAAAAGTAACATAGTTTTTTAATATAAAAATGAAATGTCACCTATCAACTACTAAATGAAATCAATGCATACTACTATCTATCTTGACTTCCATAGCCATTCTAACATTCACCATCATACGTGCAGGGGCACTTTCTCTATAATGACCCTAGATTTATACTAACCTAAAGTGTCTAATGTCATCCTAACATACTCTCTTATGCGAAAATAAACATTTAAAACTTCATCATAAAACACTGTCATGAACTTACATTCTTAAAAAAAAAATATTTAAAGCAACATAACAAAACTAAGTAATACCAATAAAATATTAAAATTAAAAACATCCTATACTTACCTAAAGTCTAAGAAATGAAATATCACTATCCTATGCATGTGCCTCGGTCTTTACTTGCAATGTCGTCATCAACCATATAGAGGTGTCTTGCCTTTACCTTGTTAATCATTTTCTGCAATCACCCCGTAGAGTGACCATTAGTGCATGGTTACCCGATACATACAGCGTGTAACCTTACCACATGAAAATCAACATCCATCCTAACTCCTTAAAATGATTATCAATGGTTGGTTACACGAAACACATTGCGTGTAACCCTTACCTTGATAACCATTTTCTTAAATCACCTCGTAGAGTAACCATTAGTGGCTGATCACTTAAAACACACAACATGTAACCCTAACCACAGCCTCCTTAATCATCAAAGGTAACATGCATGCATTATGTCCCAAACTGTTTATTTTCATGAGCAACTAGACATTATTTCACACACAACTCATATCAGATATATTTTCAATCATCAAACATAATTATGCATGCAATAGGTCTCAAAACATTTATTTTTATAATCAACATCTATCCTATCATACAACACTCAACCATACAATACCAAACATATTCAACCCCTGTAGAAAAGAAAAAAAAAACAGTTAAGTTTCAATTGGAAGACCTCTTACTTGGAGAGCTTCTTTTCTAATCGACCCTATAGATATTGGTCCAACTTCGACTTAGATCGAGCCTACATTTAAACACCCAAGTTTAACCAACCCAACTTGACATGATACAACGACTCCTATAAATCATAGAGTTTTATTGCTTACCTTCTTCCTACGTAGAGGTTGAGTCAAATTCGAACTATTCAGAAAAGAAACCACATTGTAACTTCGTTGGCTGACGCATTGTACCTTGGTTACGTTTACTCCTCCAAATTGTGGTTCTGGCGATGACGATAGTGTTCAATTCGTGATGGCGATGACAATTCGATGTGCGACAGTGACTGGTCGTGGCAGCGCGGGACGACGTTGGCGATGGTGACATATGACAGCGCAAGCGATGGACGGGAATGACGATTTGAAGAAGAAGATGACGATAAAGAGGAAGAACAAGGTAGCGGCTAGGGTTTGTGAGTGGCTGCCTCGACTTAGGCTTCGTGCTCTATTACATGGGTGGCTGGCTTTTGTGGCTTTATGTAGCTGAACCCTGGGGTTTATTTTTTTACTGTATTGGGTTTGGGCCTAGGGTTTAATTTTTAATTTATTGGGCTTGGGCTAGGGTTTATGTAGCTGAACCTAGGGTTTATTTTAATGTATTGAGCCTTGTGCCCAAAATTTGGGCTTTACGCATCCAACCATGTCTGGAATTGGAAAGAGTCCAAGGTCAAGTCATAGTTTTAAAGGATATGTCCCATAATTAAATGTGTGTATTGCATTACTAATCCCAATAATGGGGTAACTTATTTAGTATTTCTTAAAATATTGAAGCCACAAGCTACCCTTATTTGTCACGTAAAGGTAAAGCGGTCCTGCATAAGTGACGGTGAATTCTGAAATTACCATGGAAGAAATCATGATAGAGAAGTAGTATGCATTGATTTTCATTTAGTAGTTGATAGGATGATTATTTCATTTTTCATGTTCAAAGACTATGTTAGTTCTCTTGTTTTAAATTAAACATGTAAGTTCATGTCTTCATTTGTAAATATTTTATTTCAAACTTCCACACATGTTATTTATGGCATTCATGTGATGATGCCTCTAATTTAAGCAAGAATATTAGTAGTGTTACATTACTGAGTGTGATGTGTGATGAAAGAATGAGGATTGTCCTGCATGATTTATTACGCAACGAAGAAAAATATGTGGACCTCAAGCATATTTGTATGTTCACGTGCACCGGGATACTTCCCTTTTATGATGAAATATGGATGCGTACACTATGAGACGAAAATGATTATCCAAAGGAGCTAGTCCAACCAGTAGGCTCAGAGGGTGCGCAAGCCCACCTAGTGAGTCCATGCTCGCACATGTAGAACGTGTGTAGAGAAATACCACATATCCAATTTTTTCTGATTGGAAAGTCGGCAAAGAGAATA
>NW_019268587.1:541984-548662 GCF_002738365.1 Cucurbita moschata | reverse complement strand
TTGAAGTTCCATTGGTAATCATCTCCATGATTAAGCAAACGATGATACCCCAAGTCATCGTCTTTAGACTGACAATGCACAAGCAGCCCAAGTTTGCTTAGCCCGTTAACCACATGAATGTAATATCTAGAAGGTCCTGGTGGTGGTAACGTGACCCTTGAAACATGAGCCCCAACTAAGCCACCATGAATGGAAAGAAAACGACAATATTCTTTATCATTTCCTAATCAACCTTCAGCTTAACTACCAATTTGTGTTGGACATGTGAATAAATATACTTATAGTACATGCAAGAAACTACGTAAATGCATGCTATGGTTGTAAAAAACTTAATCATTTAACTAATTTCGGTTATTTATTAGATTTTCAATAACAAAATTCCTTGAATAGATAATAGTTATAAGTCCAAGAACAATAAATATTTCATTTATTTTTAAAACACTTTCATAAAATGGACAACAAAATATGAATACTTTCCCGTAGAAAATATAAAATAGAGAAAGCAATTCATAGATTACATATGGTATAGCACCCAAGTCCAACAAGGTACTAAATTCCGGATTTATTTTTTTAAGTTGAACTTTCAAACTTTTTAGGAGGACCTTTGAAATTTTAAGGTGAGGTAGAATAGATCAGTTCAAAAAATTCTAGAACTATAGTTTCAAATAGGAATTGCGCAAGACTTCTTTCGTAAGAATTACTCAATGCCTGTTGGGAGAACAATTATGGGGTTTTGATTTCATCATGTCACACCCTGAATCTCTAGGAAAAATTTTGCCAATCAATGTGTATAAAATAAGAGAGAAATCAAAATGTGTATTAATATATGCCAAATGCATCTAACGAGGGAAGGGGGAACGAGATACATGATTCCCTAGGTCCATAATTCCTCTATTACTTCTAAACTCTAGAGTACCCTCTCGTCACGATTAAGCAACCTACTTGTAGTCTCTCATCACATCCTTAACCTAGCAGAAAACCAATTATTTACTTTTGTACCTAGAGTTTCCACACTCTTGATACAAAGACCCGGGCAGAAAACTTAGCCTTCGCAATTTCCCCACCTTGTACCATTGCAAAGGCTAACTGGTGAACCTATCCCACAGGCCATGAAGTAACCTATGGTGAGGGAGTGCTACCCCTCGGTACATGGCACCTAAACAAGTTACTCATATGATCAACGGCCTTTCATAGGACGGATCCTACGTGCAGGGTAACTACTACCTAGCCTCGTGATTAATGTCCTAAAACACGATGTGTCCACAATGCAGTGTAGTCGATCTATCACTGAGTAACAAGCCTTAGACACAGAATTGTCAGGTATTTGGCTAGTGCCGTAAATCCTAAGGGGAGTGTCTTGGAGAATAAATCAATAACAGAATAAATACCTAGAAAGTATCAAGAACAAGAGAAAGATCTAGGTCTAGAACATGGATCAAGACCCTAGTTCTAAGTAAAAGAACAAAGAACCAAGAACCATGGTACTAAGGCCCTTAAAGGATGACAAAGGTTTTAGAATCCAAGGACCAAGGTTCTTAGAATAAATTACGATAAGAACCCGAAGTCAAGAACAAGTGGGCCTAAGTACTTACAAAAAGAAACAAGAACAAGACAAGAAAGAGTGTTGTATCCTAGCATATCAACGATATGATTGAGAGCCTCTTTCTTTTTCTTTCTTTCTTCGATTTCATTTTCCTGTCTCCCGAAGACAAAGACCGAAGGTACCCCACTCAAAAAATGAAGGTCCTCAACTCCAAAAATGAAGGTCCGCCACTCGAAAAACGAAGGTACCCCACTCCAAAGACTGAAGGTACCCAACTCCTAAAATGAGGGTCTGCCACTCCTAAAACTAAGGTCTGCCACTCGAAAACGAAGGTACTTTACTCCAAATTCCTAAGTTTGCGCGCTCCAAAAGCCTGATTCTGTCTGTGTAATAAGAATTGTGGGTTATAAGGTTTTGTGGGTAATAAACAATGTTTATTACACAGCAAACAGTCGATTAGCCACTCCAAAAATACCGAAGGTGGGTTATAAGGTTTTGTGGGTAATAGGCTATGTATATTACACAGAAATGCAATAATCCGCCACCACAGCAAAAAGTCAATACACCACCACTCCAAAAAGAGTGAAGGGGTGCCACTCGAAAAAGAGTATCCTGCCCTCCAAAAGCATGAATCGGTGCTGTACACCACTCCAAATGAGAGTCCTTTTGTATAAACCCCTATCCTAAAGTGAGATTCATTCAGTGCTATTTCACCCGATCCAGTCTCTCGAGGGTCTGTCAAGAGTAATACAAAGACCTAAGGGAGCCCACTCCAACGGATTATGTCGGTGGAATATCATCCGTCTTCTTCTCATTCTCATCCTTGGTAAAGACAGTATAACTCTTCCAGCAAAAATTATAGTGCCTGTTCATTTTTTCCAGGTGTCTCAACCATGTGGTGATCCAGTCTCCTCCAGCATTTGATCTGAGTAAGGAACTGCGGTTTCAATTACCTTATCTGGAGAACGGCGTAAATAGAGGTCACCACCGGTCTATCTTTCAATGTTTCACTGGTCTATCTTTCAGTGTTTCGTCTATCGTGGGATTATTTCATTAAGTTGATATAACTAATGCGCCACTTCACATGAAACTGGACCACAAGATTATTTGATAGTAGAGAAAGAGAGATAGTAGTCGAGTACTTGTGTTTGGTTGTACTCGTAAAGTGTAGGATTTATTGTATAGTGTTGTGTTACTAAACGTCATACCGCAAGTGCCCCACTCCACAAGCATGATGCTGTCTCCGATCGGGAGGAAACAATCGGAGTAGGCGAAGGTGAAGGTGCCACACTCCAAACATGATCATGTCTACGATGCAATCTCATCGGAGTCGGAAATATAGGAAGGTGTTAAGGAGTAAGGAGTAAGGCATTCTTTGGTTTGAGTTATATGTGACTTTGTGTAAGTGTGTGTGATGAGTAAGTTGAGTAGTACTATTCGCAAATAACTTACCATACTTATAAATTATAAAAACTACTACTTTCTGAACACATAGTCCTTTTCAAGGACCACCAACAAAGAAAGTCGGACTACTCCACTTACTCATCATTCACACTTACACAAACTAACATCTAACTCAGACCAAAGAATCCCTTACTCCTTACTCCTTAACACCTTCCCATATTTCCGACTCCGATCCAAGTTGAGATGGGTATCGGAGACAGGATCATGCTTTTGGAGTGCGGCACCTTCCACTGTTCGCCTAATCCGATGGTTTTTGGTGTGTTTACCATCGGAGACAGCATCATGCTTGTGGAGTGGGGCAACTGCAGTATGACGTTTACTCTTTAGAGATATAATAAGCTCCCACCTAATGAGTAGTCTAATGCACGGAATCAGGCAGCTGGACTCATGTACAATCGGGATGACACGACCTCCATTCCGGTGTGCAGGATCCTCTTTTTGGAGTGGTTACAAACCACGATAATAATACGGGTGAGTTATCCTCTTTAACATTCATTGGATGCGAATTACAAGGCCACTAATCTACCTTGTATTCGACCTTTACCTTCTTTGCAGTTATATGGGAATGTGTTAGGGAGTAAGGAACTGCGGTTCCAATGAGAAGAATGTTACCCTTTAGAGTACTACTATTCTCAAACAACTTACCATACTTATAAATTATAAAAACTACTACTTTTTGAACACATAGTCCTTTTCAAGGACCACCAACAAAGAAAGTCGGACTACTCCACTTACTCATCACACACACTTACACAAACTAACATCTAACTCAGACCAAAGAATCCCTTACTCCTTACTCCTTAACACCTTCCCATATTTTCGACTCCGATCCAAGTTGAGATGGGTATCGGAGACAGGATCATGCTTTTGGAGTGCGGCACCTTCCACTGTTCGCCTAATCCGATGGTTTTCGGTGTGTTTACCATCGGAGACAGCATCATGCTTGTGGAGTGGGGCAACTGCGGTATGACGTTTACTCTTTAGAGATATAATAAGCTCCCACCTTATGAGTAGTCTAACGCACGGAATCAGGCAACTGGACTCATGTACAATCGGGATGACACGACCTCCATTCCGGTGTGCAGGATCCTCTTTTTGGAGTGCTGGACTCATGTACAATCGGGATGACACGACCTCCATTCCGGTGTGCAGGATCCTCTTTTTGGAGTGGCTACAAACCACGATAATAATACGGGTGAGTTATCCTCTTTAACATTCATTGGATGCAAATTACAAGGCCACTAATCTGCTTTGTATTCGACCTTTACCTTCCATTGGATGATAATTTGAATAACACACTCCGGAAAGTTATCCACCCTTGTAGACGCCGTAGAAAATGCAAAAATGGGGAAGACTTAGTGTGTGGCGTATCGACTTTTTGCTGTGGTGGCGGATTATGGGTTTTCTGTGTAATATACATTGCTAATTACCCACAATTCCTATTACCGGGAGATAGGAAAGAAAGAAAAAGAAAGAGGCTTTCCTTGCAAGAGTTGATACTAATTCATAATAAAATATAATATGGGGAAAGCCTCTTGGCTACATACTAAGTCTTTGTACTCCTTCCTTATTCTCCATTTTTTTCAGGTAAGGAGCTAGTCGAAGTCGGGAGTGGACTCTTGGGCAGGTGTCATATCCCGTCGTCCTCAACTCTTTTGTTTTAAAATGTTTTGAGTTCGTTTCTTATTTTGTGTTTTAAATATTGTCGTTCTGTAAATTACTTATGTGCGCACACTATTTTGTTATAATATTGCCTCACCCTCTAATCGCAATTCATGATTCCAATGGTCTCAAACCTCTAAAGGTGTTCAATCCTAAGTCTGGACCCACCAATCTACGTGCTTACCCTAGACAGTACTCGATTCTGTTGCTTAGTCTCAGAAGGGAGGGATCACACAATCATTCACTAGGAGTCACACATGCTCAATGGGGCGATAACATCCATCCAGTACCTAGAGTGCTGATAAATAAACATCTCATCCATTGTCATAACATGATTACATACACCGGTAGTAAAGTATATCAAGACAGTATACTGGGTAAGACAAGAAATTTCAACAACTAGCAAGTCTGTTTTCACTCTTAGTAACTTTCCTAGGTAGTTGTTAATCAAGAATAGCTACCTAGGATTAATTTTACTAGCATGCATTCATAAGAAAGCGAATTGTACAAGTACTGCTTCGTAGATTTTCATGTTATTACTTACAGATTTGTCGTGTGCCTTCTCGAGCAGGATTACAGAACAAAAAGAAAGTCCATACACGTGCTCACGTGCTTTTTTAGCACCAAAGAAGTTTTCTACGTGTGTATACCATGCGATATTCAAGCACAAAAGATGTTCTCTACGCGTGTTTACCACACGTTTGGCGGAGGTACAGTCGCGGGACGCGTGTCGTTGGTTAGTGAACAGGTCGGGTAGGACACGCGGATCGAACTTCCGTTCTTTGGTACTGTTTGAGTTACAAAGGTTAGACTGGATCGTGTGCGGTTTAGCGAGTAAAGTGGTGTCTCACAACACATCCTCGTTGACTGGTTGACCCGTCATTCCTTCCACGTTGTGACACATTTAAACTTTTTGTTAATACGATTCTCTCTCGTCTCCAGCAGCTGCGTATCCACGGTCGATTCTTCCAACGTTCAATTTTTCTAGATTTCGCTGAGCGATGCATTTCAATCTATTTTTTTGGATTGCTTTTTATCTTCCAATCGTTAACTAGAAATGACTTGGTTTCTTCACGAAAAATAAAGATATCGAATCAACCAATTCCATGCCATTTTTTTTTTAATTCTTAGGAAGAATGAGACCATAATAATTGCGTTCAAATTTTTTAAAAAATATATTTTCTTATCGAAATTATAAATCTCTCGAATCTAATTCTGAAACAAATCATGGTTGAGTTTCAACATGAAACTTGTAAGAATCCTTTCCTTGAATATCGTAGTCAAATCGAACGATCCTACCGCATAAACTGACACTCATCGATCCTCTTACTAGGACTAGAGATAAATCTTTTGCCAAATTTTTCATTGAAGTGTCCAATTGGCGTCCTCTTTACATTCTTGTTTTTCCTCCTTCCACAAAAACCGAAATTCTCCCTTCCTCTCTCTTCTTTGTTTTCTATACACGCCATCGGAGACCCCTCATATCATAAGGTAGAAAAAATTGATATTTATCCATGTGATGTTTATCTATGTATGCGTGATACATACATGAAATATGTTATGGAGGGAAGGAGAAAGAAAATTAAATAAATGTTATCTTATGAATAAAAATCATGGGACCTCGTGCATGTATGTATGTCATGTATATCGGGATACTTTCCTGTTATGTTATGCTAGTACGGATGCATACCTTCGATATTTATGTTTGACATGTTATCATGAAGACCTTTTCTTTGTGACATGTATTGTGTTGTGCCCAACAAAGTCTGGCCTAAGGGGCACGTATACCAATCCGTCTGATGGGTCCATGTATGCGTATGTGGGCCGTGTGTAGAAAAGTACCATGCATCCAACTCTGCCAAAAAAGACACTAGTGGTGGTTCGAAACCGGTTTGGGAGGAAAAAGGAATTTGAACTACAAAGAGAAGACTAGAGAGAGGCCAGAATATTGTTAAAAGAGAAGACGAGAGAATATTGTTAACAAAATCAAAAGAAAAAAAAAAAAAAAA
>NW_019268587.1:530422-541942 GCF_002738365.1 Cucurbita moschata | reverse complement strand
AAAAAAAAAAAAAAAAAAAAAAAAAAAAAAAAAAAAAAAAAAAAAAAAAATATATATATATATATATATATATATGGGAGGCAAATACTATAAACAAAATGAAAAGGAAAGAAAGAAAAGAAGAAATGTAGAGAAAAGAAAGAAAAAAAAAATAAAGAGACAATCAAAAGAAAAGAAAGAAAAGAAGAAATGCAGCAAAAGAAATAAATAAATAAAGAAAGAAAGAAAGCAGGAATGAACTGAGAAGGCATATAGAGAAAAAAAATAATAACGAGAGCAGGAAAGAACTAAAAGAGAGAATACAGAGAAGACCAAAATACAAAATCAAAAGAAAAAAAAAATACGGAGAAAGAGAAAAATGAAAGGGAAGAGTTGGGGGTAAGAATCGATCGGAATTGACCAATAATATGATTAAGTAAGAATATTAAAAATTGGTCAAGAATATGTCTTGAACAAAAATTGAGAGACAAAGCAAAGTACAGAAAGAATATTAGAAGACAAGAAAGTAGTCACTCGAAATAAAAATACAAGATAAAATCTTAATATAAATAGAATATATATATAATATGTATATATACTTAGATGTATATTACATCGTTCCAAGACTTTATCCATGCAAAGTCTTTAATGCTCGCATGAATTTTAGCACATGAACCATTATAAGAGTTAGAGAATTGAACATGAAATTGATTCCATGAATTCATACAGGTTGGCTTGAATACGAAGGAAAAAATCGAACTTACATTAAGGATAAATTGGTGACACCCGTATAAGCTAATCGGGTAAATGGTCTTACTATAGGATAGGCTAAAAAAATTGTATGAGTTATGATGATGTGTGGGATACGATACTTGATGATGTGTGCAGTATATATATATTTTGATGAATGACGTACTTGATATGTTTGATGCACTTTGTGGCAATATGTTGAGTATGATGATTGCGTGACGTTTACCTTAATATGATGATGTTTTCCATTTTGAGCATGCTATATGATCATGAGTGCCATATTGCATCATGTCGTTAGATCGACATAGGACACAACCCTAAGAGCGTGAAAATGATATTAATATAAATATCCACGAGTATGTGTTATGTAGAGTAACAAAGGGATGAGACTAGAGGGTTGTGTCAGAAGAGACATTATAATGGATTTAGAGGGACCTCATGCATATTGTATGTTCATAAGCATAGGGCTACTTCCCCTAGAGATGATGAGTGCGGACGCGCACCTTATGATGAGCGTGAATGCGCACAGGTGCGAATGCACACAAATGAGGGTGTTCATGAGGCACATAACACTATTGGGTTCCACTGACCTCCGGACGTCGCTACAGATTATCTTGACCAGAGGGTCTAGGGGGTGTGCGAGCTTCCTAGGGGTTCACACTCGCACGTGTAAGTCATGTGTAGGGAAGTACTACACATCCAATTTGTCCGAGACTGGAGGCCACCCCTAAGATGATTAGAGATAGGTCCCTAAATCATGATTGCATGTGTTTGCATTTGCATGGCTCCTATAGTGGGGCCACTTACTGAGTATTCTTTGAAATACTCAGGCCGTGTGCCACATCATTTTTCAGGTAAAGGTAAGACGCACTTGTACGGAGGACGGCGGCATCGCGAGCAGAGATTGTGGCACGTGCATAGGGTAGACTCATATTTAAATTCTTAGTTTTAAATTATTTTGTATTTGTTTTTATTTTCTCTAAATTTTAGTATTTTGTATTTAAACACGTAAGACCATGACTGTGTTTTCCAAATAAGAAGTTGTTTTAAACGTTTTTGAAGTTTACGTCATAAATGATGCTCATGTAATTGTTATATTTCTGCTTTATAAATGAGCATGAGACGTTCGTGGCGACTCTAGATACGTGGAAATTAGGGTCGTTACAAATCACCTAGACTTAAGTTATATTTAATTAGCTGGAATATACCTAAGTAATGAGTATACTCAACCGTCTAAAATACTTAGTGGGAGGAAAAAGGTATATCGTTTTCCTTTCACGCTCTCTGAAACATTTACACCGTGAGATTCATGTTCGGCCTCGTGTCGCCCTGGGGGCGTCCTTCATTCAGAACGCATTTGCATGAGTCAATAACGAGGTGAATAGAGTAAGTATTTATAGTAAGTGGGAGAAGGAAGTATATCAACACGTCCTATGGTTTCCACCACTAGGTTACACCGTGAGATTCCCATGTTCCGCTTGCATGTTGCCCTAGAGCAACTACCCATTCGAAGGGTTGTAACATGGGAGTCGAAACAACATAAACTCCAGAAATGGATAGGATTTCTTAGGTCCATTCCCAACTTTGGCTTTTCTTAATAATTTTTGGGTACATTATTACATTTACTAAACCTGATTGGATTAAACAGGATTAAATCAAATCACTAATAAAATTTTCTTTATATCACAGCATGACAAACTCAATAGTACAATTACTCGAGTTTGGACATTTTAGCCAGCCTATCTGATGTTCTTGCTAAGAAACACAACATCATGAGTATTGCGAAAGAGATTAGGGAATCTCTGAAATCGATGTTTGGACAACCGTCCTTCTCCCTTAGACATGACACCATAAAATACATTTACAACTGCCGTATGAAAGAAGGGACCTCAGTTAGAGAACATGTCCTGGACAACATGGTCCATTTCAATGTGGCAGAAGAAAATGGAGATGTCATTGATGAGAAGAGTCAAGTCAGTTTTATCATGGAGTCTCTTCGAAGAGCTTCTTCCAATTTCGCACAAATGTGATGATGAACAAGATAGAATATAACTTGACTGCTCATCTCTAAGAAATTACTACGAGGATCGTCCTCCAAAAGTAAGTCCGGACCTTCAACTTCTAAAAGTGTTTTGATAAAGAAGAAGGGTAAGGGGAAAAATAAGATTCCTACTAACCGCAAACACAAAAAGCAGATAAAGGAAAATGTTTCCATTGCAACGAAGACGAGCACTGAAAGAGAAATTGCCAAAAATACCTTGCAGAGAAAAAAGCCGAAAAGACAAAACAAGGTAAATATGATTAACTCATTATAGAAATATGTTTAGTAGAGTATGATAACTCAACTTGGATATTAGATTCAGCGGCCACTAATCATATTTGTTCTTTTTTCCAGGAAACTAGCTCCTGGAGAATGCTTGCGGACGGCGAGATAACACTCAGGGTTGGAACAGGAGACGTTGTCTCAACAAGATCAATAAGAAATTTAAAATTGTTTTTGGAAATAGATTCATTATATTTGATAATGTCTTCTTGGAAATAGATTCATTAAATTTAAAATTGATTTTGAGCACCCAGATCGAACTCCAGTTCTTTGGTATTGTTTGAGTTACAGAGGGTAGACTGGGTCGTGTGCGGTTTAGCAAGTAAAGTGGTGTCTCACAACACGTCCTCGTTGACTGGTTGACCCGTCATTCTTGCCACGTTGTGATACATTTCTACTTTTTGCTAATACGCTTCTATCTCGTCGCCAGAAGCTGCGTATCCACGGTTGATTCTTCCGACGTTCAATCTTTCTAGATTTCGCTGAGCAACGCATTTCAATCTATTTTTTAGGATTGCTTTTTATCTTCCAATCGTAAACTAGAAATGACTTGGTTTCTTCACGAAAAATAAAGATATCGAATCAACCAATTTGATGCCCTTTTTTTTAATTGTTAGAAAGATAGAGACCATACTAATTGAGTTTAAAATTTGGAAAAAATATATTTTCTTATCGAAATTATAAATCTCTCGAATCTAATTCTGAAACAAACCATGGTCGAGTTTCAACACGAAACTTGTAAGAATCCTTTCCTAAAACATCGTAGTCAAATCGAACGATCCTACAACAAAAAACTGACACTCATTGATCCTCTTACTCGGACTAGAGATAAATTTTTTGCCAAATTTTTATTTTAGTGTCCGATTGGCATCCTCTTTACTTTCTTGTTTTTCCTCCTTCCACAAAAACCGAAATTCTCCCTTCCTCTCTCTTCTTTGTTTTCTATACACGCCATCCCAGATCCCTCAAATTATAAGGTAGAAAAAATTTATGTTTATCAATGTATGCGTGATACATACATGAAATATGTTATGGAGCTAAGGAGAAAGAAAATGAAATAAATATTATCTTATGAATAAAAATCATGGGACCTCGTGCATGTATGTATGTCATGTATATCGGGATACTTCCCCGTTATGTTATGCTAGTACGGATGCATACCTTTGATATTTATATTCGACATGTTAGCATGAAGACCTTTTCTTTTATGAGTGTCTAGTGACATGTATTGTGTTGTGCTCGACAATGTCCGACCTAAGGGGCACGTATACCGATCCGTCTGATGGGTCCATGTATGCGTACGTGGGCCGTGTGTTGAAAAGTACCATGCATCCAACTCTGTCAAGAATTGAAAAAAGACACTAGTGGTGGTTCGAAACTGGTTCGTGAGGAAAAAGGAATTTGAACTACAAAAGGTTAGTACTTAAAGACCTTTAGTTTTAATACTTAAGAACATGCTAATTATTTACTATAATTGATATTCTAAGAGTGCCTAAGATCCAAATTGCTTCCGCATGTGTTATATTAACTCCGTCCATTGGTATCGGAGCAAGTTTTAGGAACTTTATTTACATTAATTTGAGCATGGTGGGTACCATTTCATGAATGAAATTTTGTGGTTGCTAAAGTGGATGTTTTTGGTTTTGACATTTTTTTTATGCTTTCATTTGATACAATTATTGTAATTGGCCTACTGTGTAAGGGCTTTAATGAGTGAAGAAAGGTCTGTAATTTGTATGGAGTCATTAGAGTCCATTTTAGGTTGTAATTGATCGAAAATAGAAGAGAAAGCAAGTTGAACCGAAGAAGAAGATGGAAAAGGCAGTTCGGGTGTTTTTCCTGCCGTTGGGGTACAGTTCAACGTTTTTAGGGGTTGGTTCGCCCAGTTCGTGATCCTTGGGAGCGGTTCAAGTTATTTTTAATTATTAATGTAATAATTTAGTTAATTGCTAGCTATTAATTGCCAAATTCAATCCATTTTAGTGTGTTTAATTAATTATGCATTATGAATGTATGTTTTAATTAAATAGAAAATGTATATGCATAAAGTATGTCATATAGATTTAAAATCCCACCCTAGGCTAAGCATGTTTTATGCATTCCAAGTATGTTATAAGTGTTATAATGTATAGTATGCATGTTGAGGGTTCCATGAGTGATAGATATAAATTGTTATATTATTGCATGGAATGGATGATTATATAATTGTTATATAAAGCATGTTAGATGCATAAAACGAGATAGACGTTAAAATCTATAATAAAGATAAGTGCATGCTCACTTAGGGTTAAGAACCAAGCACGATCAATTTTAATAGTTAAAATAGGTCGATGTCTTATAAAATTGCGGTTACAAGAAAGCTCACCTAGCACGATCTTGTTTAAGGCTCGAGGTACGTAAGTTGACGGTTTACGGAACACCTACTGCCTGGAGATCGGACTAGTACTTGAGCTTAGTTACCCCAGTTTTATGAGCATGCTTGAGTGATATAAGTTTTTAAAAAATCACCTAGACTTAAATTAATATTTAATTAGTCGGAATATACCTAAGTAATAAGTTTACTCAACCGTCTAAAATACTTAGTGGGAGGAAAAAGGTATATGAGATACATCGTTTTCCTTTCACGCTCTCTGAAAAATTCACATCGTGAGATTCATGCTTGGCCTTGTGTCACCCTGGGAGCGTCCTCCATTTGGAAGGTATTTGCATGAGTCAATAACGAGGTGAATAGAGTAAGTGTTTATTGTAAGTGGGAGAAGGAAGTATATCAATATGTCCTATGGTCTCCACCACTAGGTTGCACCGTGCGATTCCCATGTTCCACCTGCATGTTGCCCTAGAGCAACGACCCATTCGGAGGGTTGTAACATGGGAGTTGAAACAACGCAAACTCCAAAAATGGATAGGATTTCTTAGGTCCATTCCCAACTTTGGCTTTTTTATTCGATAGCGTTGTTGGCCGATCTCTGAGGTCTGAAATTAATGGGTCACATTTACGAAGAATTACTAAGAGTTAGTATATTCCTGACCAAAATAGCGATAACTAAAACATTATAGGGACAAGAGTTATTCTGGGATTAGTGTTTAAGTCAAGAATGTCTTGGTTTAATGAAGGAGTGATAGACTGCCTCTCGGTAGCAGTTGCTCTGACTCACTAAAGTATCATTGCAAATTAATAATTTTTGGGTACATCATTACATTTGCTAAACCTGATTGGATTAAATAGGATTAAATCAAATCACTAATAGAATTTTTTTTATATCACAACATGACAAACTCAGTAGTACAATTACTCGCTACTGAGAAATTAAATAGTGACAATTACGCAACTTGGAAATCAAACCTAAACATAATACTTGTAATTGATGATTTAAGGTTTGTTTTAACTGAGGAATGTCTTCCAAACCCCAACTCAAATGCAAACAGAAAAGTTCGGGATGCATATGATAGATGGAAAAAGGCAAATGACAAAGCCCGAGTGTACATTTTAGCTAGCATATCTAATGTTTTGGCTAAAAAACACGATATCATGGGTACTGCTAAAGAGATTAGGGAATTTCTTAAATGGATGTTTGGACAACAGTCCTTCTCCCTTAGACATTATGCCATAAAATACATTTACCACTACCGTCTGAAAGAAGGGACCTCAGTTAGAGAACATGTCCTAGACATCATGGTATATTTCAATGTGGCAGAAGAAAATGGAGATGTCGTTGATGAGAAGAGTCAAGCAAGTTTTATCATGGAGTCTCTTCCGAAGAGCTTCTTCCAACTCCGCACAAATGTGATGATGAACAAGATAGAATATAACTTGACTGCTCTTCTCAATGAGTTACAGACTTATCAGTCCCTCTTAACGAACAAGGGACAAAAAGGAGAAGCAAATGTTGCTATCTCTAAGAAATTACTACGAGGATCGTCCTCCAAAAATAAGTTCGGACCTTCAACTTCTAAAAGTGTTTTCATAAAGAAGAAGGGTAAGGGGAAAAATAAGATTCCTACTGACCGCAAACACAAGGTTCAAAAAGCAGATAAAGGAAAATGTTTCCATTGCGACAAAAATGAGCACTAGAAGAGAAATTGCCCAAAATACCTTGCAGAGAAAAAAGCCGAAAGGACACAACAAGGTAAATATTATTTACTCGTTGTAGAAATATGTTTAGTAGAGTATGATAACTCAACTTGGATACTAGATTCTGGGGCCACGAATCATATTTGTTCTTTTTTCCAGGAAACTAGATCGAAGAATGTTGCAGACGGCGAGATAACACTCAGGGTTGGAACAGGAGAGATTGTCTCAGCAAGATCAATAGGAAATTTAAAATTATTTTTTGGAGATAGATTCATTATATTATAAGATTTCAGAACTATATGATAGAATGGAATAAGGTCTCAACTCTTAGCCTCTAGTATGTCTCAATAGAATGTTGTATCAGAAAGGAGAAATAGAACACTATTAGACATGGTTCGGTCTATGATCAGTTTCGCTCAATTACCTGATCCGTTTTGGGGATATGCAGTGGAGACTGCTACATACATTTTGAACATGGTTTCTTCTAAGAGTGTTTCAGAAACACCTTATGAGTTATGGAAAGGGCGTAAAGGTAGTTTACGTCACTTCAGGATTTGGGGATGCCCAGCACATGTGTTGTTGCAAAACCCCAAGAAATTAGAATATCGTTCAAAATTATGTATATTCGTAGGATACCCCAAAGAGACAAAAGGTGGTTTGTTTTATGACCCTCAAGAAAATAAGAGTGTTTGCATCAACAAACTCTACATTCTTAGAGGAAGACCACGTAAGAAATCATCAACCTCTCAGCAAACTAGTATTAAGTGAGATTTCTAAAGAAGCTACTAATGAAACAACAAGAGTTGTTGATCAAGCTAGTTCTTCAACAAGAGTTGTTGATGGAGCTGGCACTTCTGGTCAATCACATCCTTCTCAAGAGTTTAGAATGCCTCGACAAAGTGGGAGGGTTATAACTCAACCCGATCGTTACTTGAGTTTGGCAAAAACTCAAGTCATCATACCTGATGAGGGCGTTGAGGATCCATTGACTTATAAACAGGCAATGAATGATGAAGATAGAGATCAGTGGATCAAAGCCATGAATCTTGAAATGGAATCAATGTACTTCAATTGAGTCTGGGAACTTGTAGATCAACCAGATGGGATAAAACCTATTCATTGCAAATGGATCTATAAGAGGAAATGAGACTAAACTGGTAAGGTACAGACCTTTAAAGCTCGACTTGTAGCAAAGGGTTATACCCAAAGAGAGGGAGTAGACTATGAAGAAACCTTCTCTCCTGTTGCTCTGTTTAAATCGATTAAGTCCACTGCCACATTTTATGATTATGAAATTTGACAAATGGATGTTAAGATAGCCGTTCTAAACAGCAATCTTGAAGAGAGTATCTACATGGCTCAACTAGAGGGGTTCATTGAATCGGATCACGACCAAAGGGTTTGCAAGCTTAAAAGATCCATTTATGGGTTGAAGCAAGCATCTCGATCCTGGAATATAAAGTTTGTAACTGCGATCAAATCTTATTGCTTTAAACAAAATGTTGACGAACCTTGTGCTTATAAAAGGATAGTCAACTCTACAGTAACTTTCCTAATGTTGTACGTTGACAATATCCTACTCATTGGGAATGATGTGGGATTTCTTACTGACATTAAGCATTGGCTAGCGACACAATTCCAAATGAATGATTTGGGTGAGGCTCAATTTGTTAAGAATCCAAATTGTTCGGAATCACAAGAACAAAACACTAACATTGTCGCAGGCATCGTACATCAACAAAATATTGATTCGATATAAGATGTAGGACTCCAAGAAAGGATTATTACCTTTCATGCACGGAGTTCATTTGTCGAACGAACAAAGTCCTATGACATCTCAAGAAGTTGAGGATATGAGACACATTCCTTATGCTTCAACAGTCAGTAGTCTGATGTATGCCATGCTATGTTCCCGACCCGACATATGCTATGCTGTGGGAATTGTCAGCAGATATCAGTCCAATCCAGGACGTGATCATTAGACTGCCATTAAGAATATCCTCAAGTATCTTAGGAGAACAAGGGACTATATGCTAATGTACGGTGCTAAGGATCTAATCCTTACAGGGTACACTAACTCATATTTTCAGACCGATGTAGATTCGAGTAAATCGACATCAGGATCTGTCTTCACTCTGAACGGAGGAGCAATAATATGGAGAAGCATAAAGCAAAAGTTGCATTGCTGATTCCACCATGGAGGCTGAGTATGTTCCTACTTGTGAAGTAGCAAAAGAATCTATATGGCTTAGGAATTTCTTAACTAATTTGGAAATCGTTCCAAATATGCGTCTTCCCGTCACTCTTTATATTGATAACATTGGAGCAGTTGCAAATTCAAAAGAACCAAGAAGCCATAAGCGAGGAAAACATATTGAGTGCAAATATCATCTCATAAGGGAGATTGTGCAACGAGGAGAAGTGATCGTCACATAGATAGCTTTAGAGCACAACATTGCTGATCCATTTACAAATCCCCTCACGGCTAAAGTGTTTGAAGGGCACCTAGTGAGACTAGGACTACGAGTTATGTAATCTAGGGAAAGTGGGAGAAAAGGCATGAGTATGTGATGCCCTAGTTGATTGTATTTATGTCTTTCTCTCTATTAGATGTTATAAAACTCCACTAGAGTTTTAGTCCAAGTGAGAGTTTGTTGGGTTTTATGTCGTAAAACTCATAGTTTGTAAAAAAACAAACATATTCTATGGGGGCATCCTATGCAATGAGTATTGCGTAAGATCGGACCATGAAGAAAATCACTCTCACTTTATAATGTCGTTTACTATTGAGACTGATTTTCTTTTCCTTCAATGACCTAGGTAACTCGATCTTAATCCTGAGCTAACCATGAACTCCTATTTGTTCGGAAGTATCCTTACATTTGCATGGGTGAGCGTGGCTCGAGTTCGCCGACTCAATAGGCCTCCCATTTCAGGGGTAAGACTGGGTGAAAAGCTAGGGACGTGGGGTGCAAGATGGAATTCACTCCTACCCACTTTTAGGAATAGAAGAGAGGTAGTTCCCTTAAGTACTGACTCCAGGTCTTGAACAAGGGGTCCCACCCTCTCATTGACCTGAGAGGGATTTGGTTTACTAGTTGGACCACAAACCAATTGTTCATTAGAGGATCAGTGGAACATAAGGATCAAGAACTAACTTCCAGGGTTAAACGATAAATTGATCCAACTCTAATTACAAACAATCTGTGAAGGATCGACTTACTAATCATGGTTATATCAAATGAACAGAAATATATCTATAGTGAGGGGAGTGCAACTACTAGGCCATAGTGGAGTGTCCTAGTAGTTAACGAATGTTGGTTAACAAGGTTAATGAGTTTAACCAGTTAATCTTGGATCGTTGGAGCCCATGAAATATAGGTGAGGGTGTTAATATAACACATGCGGAAGCAATTTGGATCTTAGGCACTCTAAGTACATCAATTATAGTAAATTAGCTAGCATGTTCAAAAGTATTAAAACTTAATGAGTTTGAATACTAACCTTTTGTAGTTCACATTCCTTTTTCCTCACGAACCGGTTTTGAACTACCACTAGTGTCTTCCCTACTATTGTCCGGCCTTAGAACGGAATTGTGGAATCTGGTGAGTGACTAAACTTGATAGAGTTTTTCAAGCATTCTTTCCATGTACCTTGGCCACTCTATTTATAGAGTCTTATTTGCATATTCATGCAAATTTGAGATTACCAAATTTTGACACTCAAATTTGTGGGTTTATTTGGCAAACGTGCAAGTTTGGTCAAACCAAATTTTGACACTCAAAATTTCCCTCAAATTTGTGGAATTATGGGCAAACATGCAAGTTTGTTAAACCATATATTGATACTCAATATTTCACGGACTCAAACATGGATTTTTTCATTAAAGTCAACATTTTGACATTCTTATTTTAATTCAACAATTAATTTCAAATCAAAATAATATTAAAGGATTAATTAAACAATTTAATTAATATTTAACATTAAATGAAATGCCAATCCCAATCAATTTCGACACATATTGATTATGAATCCCTATTCATAATTAAAATATTTAAATCTTATTTAAATATCTCAAATTCTCTCATTTTGTTTAATTCTTAATTAAATCAAAATGCGGTTAGATATATCGTATATATTTAGCACATATTTTCTAATTTGAGTTTGAACACTTCAAACTCACACGCCACACTATTCTAAGGTTCAGTTCGATATGAGCTAGCAAGGGTGCCTAATTGACCTACAGATCATGGGCTCCAACGATCCGAGATTAACTGGTAAAATCATTAACCTTTTAACCAACATTCGTTAACTACGAGGACACTCCACTATAGACTAGTATTTGTACTCCCCTCACTATAGATATATTTCTGTTCATTTGATATAACCATGATTA
>NW_019268587.1:447318-530232 GCF_002738365.1 Cucurbita moschata | reverse complement strand
ACACTCCACTATAGACTAGTATTTGTACTCCCCTCACTATAGATATATTTCTGTTCATTTGATATAACCATGATTAACACTCCACTATAGACTAGTATTTGTACTCCCCTCACTATAGATATATTTCTGTTCATTTGATATAACCATGATTAGTAAGTCGATCCTTCACAGGTTGTTCGTAACTAGAGCTGGGTCAATTTTCCGTTTTTACCCCTAAAGTTACTTCTTGTTTCTTAAGTCCCACTAATCCTCTAATGAACAATTGGTTTGTGGTCCAACCACCAAACCGAATCCCTCTCAGGGCAATGAGAGGGTGGGGGCCCTTGTTCAAGACTTGGAGTCATTACTTAAGAGAACAACCTCTCTACTATCCCTAAAATCGGGTAGGAGTGAATTCTATCTCGTACCCTATGTCCCCAACTATTCACCTAGTCTTACCCTTGAAATGGGAGGCTTATTGAGTCGACGAACTCAGACCACTCTCACCCATGCAAATCTAAGGATAATTCCGAATAAACAGGAGTTCATTGTTAGCTCAGAATTAAGATCGAGTTACCTAGGTCATGGAATGAAAAAATCAGTCTCAATAGTAAACGACATTATAAAGTGTGAGTGATTTTCTTCATGGTCTGATCTTATGCAATACTCATTGCATAGGACGCCCCCACTCACATGTCTCAACATGTACAATTTAGTGATCACATTGTTTATATCATATACAAAAGTGGGCTGCATCCATAGTGTCCTCAGGATAAGGTACTCAGCCTTATCCATGTACTATAGATCATTTTGACTATATACTTGAATTTGATCCACTCTTATGTCTCTACATATAGTTCAAGTAATCATACTATAATCAGAGTATTCTTAGTTTATTGGATTTAGATTAATGATTGTAAATTCACTTTATTCAATAACGATCTTTACTGCATAAACATCAATAATAACTTTATAGAATATGTTTTTGTTTACCAACTATGAGTTTTAGGACATACAACCCAACGTTAGGTCCATTAGATCCCTCTTCTAGCTCATATCGGACTAAACCATAGAACAGTGTGACAAGTGAGTTCGAAGTGTTCGAATTCAAATTAGGGAATATGCGCTACATATATACGATATATTTAATCGTTTTTTTTATTTACGAATTAAACAAAAAAAGAGAATCTGAAATATTTAAATAAGATTTAAATATTTTAATCAAATATGTGTCGGAATTGATTGGGATTGGCATTTGAATTAATATTAAATATTAGTTAAATAGTTTAATTAATCCTTTAATATTACTTTAATTTGAAATTAATTGTTGAATTAAAATGAAGAAAATTAAAATGTTGACTTCATTCAATGAAAAATAGATGTTTGAGTTAATGAAATTTTGAAGTGTCAAAATTTGGTTTAACCAAACTTGCATGCTTTCCAAATAAACCCCACAAATTTGAGTGAAATTTTGAGTGTCAAAATTTGGTAACTCAAACTTGGATGCTTGCCACGTAATCCCAAACATTTGAGTGGAATTTTGAGTGTCAAAATTTGGTGATCTCAAATTTGCATGAACATGCAACATGACTCTATAAATTGAGTGATCAAGGTACACCGAACTCCTCCCTTGGAAAAACTTTGAGAAAAACTCTCACAAACTCTCTCTTCATATATACTAAATCCCTCCTAAGTTAAGTTTAGTCCGTAATGACCCAAAATTTTCTACTTAATTTAAGGTCGCTTCTGTATACGTATCATCAACATTGAATGCGGAAGACTTCATTTAAATTCCATAAAACATATCCTTTAACTTAAAACACAGTCATGGACTTACGTGTTTCGAAAACATCTTTAAAACAATACAACAAAAGACCAAAAATAAAATAAATAAGCGTTTAAGTTTAAAACATCATATTCTAGCCTAAGTATAAGAAAAGAAATACCACTATCCTATGCATGTGCCATGATCTCGAGTTGCGATGCCGTCATTAGCTGTACAAGAATGCCTTGCCTTAACCTGAAAAATGTAGTAGCACATGACTTGAGTATTTAAAGAAATACTCAGTAAGTGACCCCACTATTAGGGTTAAATGCAACAATCACAAGCAATGAAATGATGGGACCTATATTTCGTTTCGTTTCGTTTCCTTTCTCCTACGGTGCTGTCCTAACCGGTAATCATGGACGTGTACCATATACTCTACACACAGCCCAAAGTAGCGGCTAGGGTTTGTGAGTGGCTGGCTCGACTCAGGCTTCGTGCTCTATTACATGGGTGGTTGGCTTTTGTGGCTTTACGTAGCTGAACCCTAGAGTTTATTTTTTTTAATGTATTGGGCTTGGGCCTAGGGTTTAATTTTTAATTTATTGGGCTTGGGCTAAGGTTTATGTAGCTGAACCTAGGGTTTATTTTAATGTATTGAGCCTTGGGCCAAGAATTTGGGCTTTATGCATCCAACCATGTCTGGAATCTGAAAGAGTCAAGGTAAGTCATAGTTTTAAAAGATATGTCCCATCATTAAATGTGTGTATACTAATCCTAACAATGGGGTAACTTATTTAGTATTTCTTAAAATATTCAAGCCACAAGCTACCCTTATTTTTCACGTAAAGGTAAAGCGGTTCTGCATAGGTGACGATGAATTCTGAAATTACCATGGAAGAAATCATGATAGAGAAGTAGTATGCATTGATTTTCATTGAGTAGTTGATAGGATGATTATTTCATTTTTCATGTTCAAAGACTACGTTAGTTTTATTTTCTTATTTTAAATTAAACGTGTAAGTTCATGGCTTCATTTGTAAATATTTTATTTCAAACTTCCACATATGTTATTTATGGAATTCATGTGATGATGCTTCTAATTCATCGCATGCGAGGTTCTCATTACAATCATGACATGTCAATCAAGCTCATCATACATACAGGGCAACACACCGTGTCACAACATCATATTCATAAACATGTCATACATAGCAGTTCACTATAAGAATCACACACATAAACATAGGATGCATAGTATTTCATGCAAGAAACATCCAACCTAGCATACAGCAACAACATATGGTGCATGCAAGGGCCACAAGGCACGCACCAACATACATACATAACTAACGCCAACAGTAAGGTTACTTACCTCTTTGGCCTTGGCCGAAGTCACCTACAATGCTAACTCCGGCGCCTAACTACCTCATATAAGATAACATGATACACTTAGAGCCCTTTCACAAGTAGCTCTTATGCCTAGCTACCAAGGTACGTCTCTATCACAAGCTATTTTATCACAATGGAGTTATACTGACCTCAAATAGCTGAAACAAGGGTGGGAATGGCTCCAGAAGGGTCTATAACCTAGAAATCGGTACACAATTTGAATGTCGAGCCGCCGATCCGCGCTGCCAAGTTGTCGAGCCACGCCGTCAAGCCGCACAGCCGAGTCGCCGGTGGAGCCGAAACCAACGGGCTGCGATGAACCCTAACAGCGCAAGGTTTCTGGGCGCGCCTTTGGTTTGGGGCGAAAAGGAACGAGGCCCAATGGTGGTGTCTGAGCGCGGCCTGCGAGGTGTGGGCTGCACGCCAGCCGAGATGACCCGCAAAATGTCGAGGGCCGACCCGCGCTCGCCGCTTCTTCTTCCTCGCCCAAACACCTCAATAGCCCTAATCGCGGGCTTGGCTGCTGTCACCTGTGGAAGCTTCGTCGTTCGTCCATCTCCGATGGCACGTCTGTCCCCCCTTGCCCGACGTACACTAGCACCTGCTCCTACCTAAAGCTCGCGGCATTATTGATCTCCCAACCCGATCTAAAGTCTCGCGACGTTTTCGATCCCTCACCTAAACCCTTCGACTCCTCCCTCACAAGTATGACAGTGACTCAAAAAGGAAAAGACGGCTACTAAGGTACCTAGGGTTTAATACGCATTAATACGCCCCGGCTGGCAAGGCATGCCTCACCGGAAATCCCACGATTTTCGGCGAGATTTAAGGAGTTTCCCCCTTTTTTTTTTTTTTTGCCTTTTTGAAACCCTTACCGTTACAGTATAGCACCCAAGTCCAATAAGGTATTAAATTCCCGATTTACTTTTTTAAGTTGAACTTTCAAACCTTTTACGAGGACCTTAGAAATTTTAAGGTGAGGTAGAACCGATAAGTTCAAAAAATTCTAGAACTATAGTTTCAAATAGGAATTGTGCAAGACTTCTTTCGCAAGAATTACTCAATGCCTGTTGGGAGAACCATTATGGGGTTTTGATTTCATCATGTCACACCCTGAATCTCTAGGAAAAATTTTGCCAATCAATGTGTATAAAATAAGAGGGAAATCAAAATGTATTAATATATGCCAAATTAATTTAATGAGGGAAGGGTACGAGATACATGATTCCCTAGGTACATAATTCCTCTATTACTTCTAAACTCTAGAGTACCCTCTCGTCACGATTAAGCAACATACTTGTAGTCTCTCATCACATCCTTAACCTAGGAGGGAACCAATTGTTTACTTTTGTCCCTAGAGTTTCCACACTCTTGATACAAAGACCTGGGCAGAAAACTTAGCCTTTGCAATGGTACAAGGTGGGGAAGAACATGGTGAGTGTTGGTCTGCTTGCATCCATGGGAGTGTTAACTGGTGAACTCGTCCCATAGGCCATGAAGTAACCTAGGGTGAGGGGGTGCTACCCCTCGGTACATGCCACCTAAACAAGTTACTCACATGATTAACGACCTCTCATAGGACGGATTCTACGTGCAGGGTAACTACTACCTAGCCTCGTGATTGATGTCCTAAAACACGACGTGTCCACAATGCAGTGTAGTCGATCTACCACTGAGTAACAAGCCTTGGACACAGGATTGTCAGGTGTATGGCTAGTGTCGTAAATCCTAGGGGGAGTGTCTTGGAGAATAAATCCTAGACAGTCTCGACCCACCAATCTACGTGTTTACCCTAGACTTAATTTGATTCTGTTGCTTATTCTCAAAAGGGAAGGATCACACAATAATTCACCAGGAATCACACATGCTCAATGAGGCGATGACATCCATCCAGCACCTAGAGTGCTGATAAATAAACATCTCATCCACTGTCATAGCATGATTACTTACACCAGTAGTAAAGTATATCAAGACAGTATACTGGGTAAGACAAGAAATTTCAACAACTAGCAAGCTTGTTTTCCCTTTTAGTAACTTTCCTAGGTAGTTGTTAATCAAGAATAGCTACCTAGGATTAATTTTACTAGCATGCATTCATAAGCAAGCGAATTGTACAAGTACTGCTTCGTAGATTTTCATGTTGTTACTTATAGATTTGTCGTGTGCCTTCTCGAGTAGGATTACGGGACAAAAAGAAAATCCATACACGGTCTCACGTGCTTTTCTAGCACCAAAGAAGTTTTCTAGGTGCGCATACCATGCGATATTCAAGCACAAAAGATGTTCTCTACGCACGTTTACCACACGTCTGGCGGAGGTACAGCGGGAAGTGTGTCGGTTGTTAGTGAACATGTCGGGTAGGATTTTGAGCACACGAATCAAACTCCAGTTCTTTGGTACTGTTTGAGATACAAAGGGTAGGCTGGGTCGTGTGCGGTTTAACGAGTAAAGTGGTGTCTCACAACACGTCCTCGTTGACTGGTTGACCCATCATTCCTGCCACGTTGTGATACATTTCAACTTTTTTTCTAATACGCTTCTCTCTCGTCGCCAGCAGTTGTGTATCCATGGTCAATTCTTCTAACGTTCAATTTTTCTAGATTACACTGAGCGACGCATTTCAATCTATTTTTTTGGATTGCTTTTTATCTTCCAATCGTTAACTAGAAATGACTTGGTTTCTTCACGAAAAATAAAGATATCGAATCAACCAATTTGATGCCATTTTTAGGAAGATAGAGACCATAATAATTGCGTTCAAATTTTGGAAAAAATATATTTTCTTATCAAAATTATAAATCTCTCGAATCTAATTCTGAAACAAATCATGGTCTAGTTTCAACACGAAACTTGTAAGAATCCTTTCCTGGAACATCGTAGTCAAATCAAATGATCCTACAACCAAAACTGACGCTCATTGATCCTCTTACTAGGACTAGAGATAAATCTTTTGCCAAATTTTTCATTAAAGTGTCCGATTGCCGTCCTCTTTACTTTCTTGTTTTTCCTCCTTCCACAAAAACCCAAATTCTCCCTTCCTGACTCTTCTTTGTTTTCTATACACCCCATCCTAGACCCCTCAAATTATAAGGTAGAAAAAAATTACCTTTTTGTCCCCGTGGATTTTTATCTAAAATTTTCTTAATTTGATAAATATTGAATTTTTTTTCCAAGGTTCCCTAAGGCTTCTCAAGCATTTTGTTCCCCTTATGCTCTTGAGATTCACCCTCTATGTCAATAATAAAATCCAAAAATTTCCAAATTTAAGGTATTAAAGTAAGAGTTATATATCTGTTGTGGCTCGGGTGTTACCATTCAAATCCGTCAAGAATGAATAAAGCGTAGGCAAGCATTTCATTTTTTCTAATTTCGTTTCTTGAAATTAAGTTCTAAACTTTTAGTAGGTTCATATTGGGGGAATTTCACCAAAGATTCATACAGGAAGCTAGAGTTCATTACGATCTAAAGGCTGTATTTCATTGAGTTTAAAGAAATGGTAAATTTCCTAAGTTTTAAATTCTGGACCGAATTTGCACTTTATTATTTCTTTTTGTGGCTAAAATAAACTTAAAAGAAAATACCTATGTGTACCCCTAAGAAGTTAAAAAATTTAGAAGAAATTAGATAGGCAAATAGAAACCTCATCGTATTTCTAAAATAATGAATGTTGGCAAAAAGGGAGAAGGCACGCGTTAAACGACGTTGGCAGTAGCAAGTCTGAAGCTCAGTAGGACAAGTGGCAAATGCTGAGCGGAGAGAATCGTTCAGCTACTAATTGTGACATGCATGTAGGTTAACCCAATCCCTAAACCTGGATTCGATCTAAAGCTTGCGTGTGCAACTCGTTAACTTCGACCCTAACAAAAAATGCAACCTGAACCTGATCCAATGACTCAATGAGTAACCGAGATCTACAAAAAACCTCCATGCATGAAATTCCATGTGAAAAGCCTTTCCCAACTTGTGTAAGCGCATGTGAGTCTCATTTTGTTCGTTCGACCTCCGTTTGTCAGTTTTTTGTCTTGACTTCGATATTAACATAATTATGCTTTACTTAGGATCTACGAGAGAAATTCCATAAATTCTTGAGCTCCAAACACGTGGAATAGCTGGCACAAGAATGTAAACGTCATTCAAGTAAGTAGCCACATAAACTTTAGGCAAGTAATACTTGTATAGATCACTAGGACATGATAGCATGCAAGCATTCCTTAACTTAGGTCGTCAAAAATACATGTTAACGACCTCAGAAAAGCTTTCTTTTTATGAGTATGTATTGTACGTATGTCTTTTATGTATTATATGCATGATTAAAATACAAATTGAGCAATATGGATGAGTATGTTATGCATGATGGAAGAAATTACCAAAATGCCCCTATGATAAAATTTTGTATGAATGTAGTTTTCTATGCTTTCCATTGCATAGGAAATTAGAATTGGTAAGAGCGACTTGTGCTTCGCAAGCACTAGAGAATCTTGATAAGATTAGGACGCAATAGAGTGTGCAGAATCTTGATAAGGTCCATAGATTTCTAGTGGACTAAATATGATAAGAATCTTTATTATTTTTAATTTCATAATGTTTGGAATTGTCAAAGGGTCAAATTGACTTCGTCTTTCGTGGAGATTTAAGGGGATTGGAATTAAATCATGGCCACAAATGTCATTTATGGGGATTATAAATACCAAGAAATTGTTATGTAAAAATCAAATTCGTGGATGAATGAAATTGAGATCTCAAATTTAGACGCTTCCTTAGAAATTGGAATATCATATTTGTCATTTCTAAGTTTCAAGCAATTCTAATCATATTTGTCATTTCTAAGTTTCAAGCAATTCTTGTGGTAGAATTGCATCCGAGCCATTCAATCAAGCCTTGATTACGTTTGATTGCGGAGTGACTCGATTTAAAACAAGGTTTCCAAATCTTGCTTCTAGATCTTCGATCGTAAGAGGTAATCTAATTCTAGCCTTATCTCTTGGTTGATCCGAATTTTGTATAAGTAGATGTTAATTACTTGGATTCAAGTGCTCTTGATTCAACAAAAGCATGATTCGTTGGATAGAGGATTAGGGTTGCTTTATCAAAATACTGTAGGATAGTGAGCGGTGATAAAAAATCTAGACCTGTGTTTACCCAAAGATGTGATTAGAGGCCCCTAATAAAATAGTAGATCTCCACGACTCCAAAGAATGACTAAGGTAACTATTTAGACTATGAGACGCGTGAATGCTACGCTATCTTTAGACCCTCCAATCCCTTTCCACTACAATATTAGTACTATTGAGCTAAGCACATGCTAGTTAGCGTAGTTTGAGCTTCTATTCCGCTGAATGGCCAGTGGTCTCTTGAATATGGCAACTATGTTGTTAACCTGTTCCTTAAAAAGGGAGTGTGGGATAACATGAGATAGCCTAATTGGTGGGTAATGCAGAAGTATCACATCCCCCAAATATAGGTGACTCTCTGGCTCTAAGGAAGAAACCAACCAACCTCTTTTCCAAGATGTTCATTCTAGAAATCACCGTATTGCCTGATTAGAATTTTATGAGGACGTGCCTCAACCTAGGTATTTGATCCCTCACTGCATAAGCAAAGCAAGTTTCCATGGTCAAAGAATAGAAAGATAGTACAAATTAGTAAGAAAAGGTATCATCTAGGCTGTTACTTCAACTTCCTTTTACACTTTGGTACAAGTACCGTCGAGCCAGGCCTAGGCCAACTAGGATTGTGTGAATGATAGTTCATTTTGATTATCTTGCATAGTAGATTCGTCAAAAGAGGGGACGTAGGATTATGAGGGTAATCGTAATAGTTGACAAGCATAGGGGATCACTTCCCTAACCTTGGGTGACTAGATTGTCCTATGGGTAGGGTTCGCCAACGAACCTCCCATGGATGATGAGAGCAGCCTAGCACTTACCATGCAATCCCAATTAAAATATGGGCATGTATCTTTGGTGCAATGCATATCTTTGTTCATTTCATACATTACATAACCATTTCTTATCATTACATAAGGTGAATGTACTCTATGCTACCATACTTTCATAATATGTCACATTCGCAATAGCATAATAAGTAAACATGAAATTACAAAACGTAACATTTGTCATTATAACAACACGTCATAACATAATATGCAAATATAGAAATCACAAGGGACGACACAAGCAAGGGCCACTGGGCATCCGCCACTCGTGCTTCAAACAATTCATCGAACCAAAACAGTAGTGAAGAAACTTACCAAGGTAGCTAAGTTGAAGTCCCTAAATCGTACTTGGAGCTAGTTCAATTTTTCCTTTTGAAATCCAAGTAAACCTATGCGAGTTCACGACACTTAATTAGCACAGATCGAGCAAAATGAAATACGGATGAAAATCCAGAATACTGTTAACATAATAGAAAAGAAAAATAAAAGAAAAATACAAGAAGAAAAAGGAAGAAAAAGGAGATATTGTAAAACCAAAAAGTTAACGAAAAAGAATAGAATAGAATAGAATAGAAAAAATGTTAACATAATAGAAAAGAAAAATAAAAGAAAAATACAAGAAGAAAAAAGAAGAAAAAGGAGATAATGTAAAGCCAAACCGTTGACGAAAAAGAATAGAATAGAATAGAAAAAACAAAAAGAAGAAAGAAATACGGTAAGAAAATTTATGGGAAGATGTGGGAGCAAGAATTGATTAAAAGAAAAAAGGGAAATTTAAAGAATTAAAATAAATCCGATTAATTTTAAAAATACATAGATGAAATTTAATAGAGTAAATGGTGAACATAATTAAAATTAATAAAAAAGGAAGTAGATGAAAAAGAGGAAATTTAATAGAGAAAAAATTAAGGATTTTGTAAATATTAAAAGATAAAACCGAAGAAATATCATGTCAAGAAACTCCATCAAATTCTTTCTAGTAACAATATCTTCCCTAAAAAAGTAATAATAGAAAATAAAATATTTAATGAAAATGGAATTATATATATATATATATATATGTAACCCTCCAAACCTCCGCTCATTCTCTAATGCTCACATGATGTCTAACACGTGTACAATTGTAAAATTTAGAAAATTGAAATAAAAAAGGAAGTAGATGAAAAAGAGGAAATTTAATAGAGAAAAAATTAAGGATTTGGTGAACATTAAAAGATCAAACCGAAGAAATATCATGTCAAGAAACTCCATCAAATTCTTTCTAGTAACAATATCTTCCCTAAAAAAGTAATAATAGAAAATAAAATATTTAATGAAAATGGAATTATATATATATATATATATATGTAACCCTCCAAACCTCCGCTCATTCTCTAATGCTCACATGATGTCTAACACGTGTACAATTGTAAAATTTAGAAAATTGAAATAAAAAAGGAAGTAGATGAAAAAGAGGAAATTTAATAGAGAAAAAATTAAGGATTTGGTGAACATTAAAAGATCAAACCGAAGAAATATCATGTCAAGAAACTCCATCAAATTCTTTCTAGTAACAATATCTTGCCTAAAAAAGTAATAAAAGTATATGGTTAGGTTATGGGTAGAAAGGGATAGGATTATGATAGATTGATAGAACGATAGCTATTAAGATACGTTCCTGTAATGATATGACTAAGGTATATTCATGAAACGATATCACTGTGATAGGTATAAGAATGTTAAGGCTATGATAAATTAGGGAAGGATATGACCATGAAGTGTTTACGATACGATATGATTATGATATGACACCTGAATTACAGATATATATATATACACACACTGTGATATGATATGAAATATGTTATGGTATGAGACAAGTGATAAATGACATGTTTATGATATAATATATTGTGATGGTATATGTAACACCCAAACCCCAACGAGAAACTTAAAACCTAAGTTTTCCCATCTAAGTGAAATTCTGAGATTTTATTGAGCATGTTAGAGACTGAATTTTTAAGATAAGGTAGAAGAGAAAAATGTTTAGAAATATCTCAGGATCTCAAGAAAAATATAAAAAGAAAAATGGTAGAAAATTAGAAAAATGGTGAAAGTCAACCCCGGGGGTAATTTGGTCATTTTGCCATCTTCCTCCTTAAGAACCTGAAAGGGAGGTTAGTAAAAGATGAATAAAAGAATAGAAATAAAAAGGGTAAGGAAAGAGAGGAAAGAAAAAGAAAAGAAAAAGAAAATAGAGAGAGAAAGAAGGTTCTAGAGAGAAGGAGAAGTAACAGCTACTTCTAATCCGGCCACAAGGAGTTTGATTCGAGTGAGATTTCTTCACAAATCCTTCGCAGAACCTATAGGAAGCTTTCTGGACCCTTGAATCATTCAAAACCGTCAAGGAACGAAGAAAATCCGTAGGTAAATTCTTGAACATTTGTTTTCGGATTTTCCTCAGATCTATGAGAAATATTGGGAGTTAGATTCTGAAATTTGAGTATGTTAATTCAAAGAGGATTTCGCTCTTAATATGTGAAGGAAGTCTTGATCGATTCAGATCAGAAATAGGAGTTTCGGCTTTCACCGAAGGATGTAAGTATTGATGATCTTGCCAACTTTGGACCAAGTTTATTATGTCTGTAGTTAGAAATAAATTACAAGAAAAATACCTATATGTAGATGGATATGCGATCTATAAATCTCGTGAAGAAATTCCGTTAATACGAGTTGTGTAGAAAGAAATACGAAAATGCAAAGAAAATAGAAAATAATCAGTTTTCTGGAAAATCGCAGAGATGAAAGGAAGAAGACGAACAACGGAGGTGTTGGGTTTTAATGTCCTAAAACTCATAGTTTGTAAACAAAGATATATACTATTTTCAATAAAGTTATTATTGATGTTTATTCAGAAAAAATTGTTATTGAATAAAGTGAACTTTACGATCATTCATCTAAATCCAATAAACTAAGAACACTCTGGCTATAGTATGATTACTTGAACTATATGTAATGACATAAAAGTGGATCAAGTCCAAGTATATAGTCAAAATGATCTATAGTATAAGGATAAGGCTGAGTACCTTATTCTGGGAACACTATGGATGCGGCCCACTTTTGTATATGATATAAACAATGTGATCCCTAAATTGTACATGTGGAGACATGTGAGTAAGAGCGTCCTATGCAATGAGTATTGCATAAAATCGGACCATGAAGAAAATCACTCTCACTTTATAATGTCGTTTACTGTTGAGACTGATTTTCTTTTCATTCGATGACCTAGGTAACTCGATCTTAATCCTGAGCTAACCATGAACTCCTGTTCATTCAAAATTATCCTTAGATTTGCATGGGTGAGAGTGGCTCGAGTTCGCCGACTCAATAGGCCTCCCATTTCAGGGGTAAGACTGGGTGAATAGCTAGGGACGTGGAGTGCAAGATGGAATTCGCTCCTACCCACGTTTAAGAGAGGTAGTTCCCTTAAGTACTGACTCCAGGTCATGAACAAGGGGCCCCACCCACTCATTGCCCTGAGAGGGATTCGGTTTACTGGTTGGACCACAAACCAATTGTTCATAAGAGGATCAGTGGGACATATGGAACAAGAAGTAACTTCAGAGGTAAAACGGCTAATTGACCCAACTCTAGTTACGAACAACCTGTGAAGGATCGACTTATTAATCATGGTTATATCAAATGGACAGAAATATATCTATAATGAGGGGAGTGCAACTACTAGGCTATAGTGGAGTGTCCTAGTAGTTAACGAATGTTGGTTAACAAGGTTAATGAGTTTAACCGATTAATCTTGGATCGTTGAGCCCATAGAATAGTGTGACGAGTGAGTTCGAAGTGTTCGAATTTAAATTAGCGAATATGCGTTACATATATACGATATATTTAACCGCATTTTTGTTTTATTTACGAATTAAACAAAAAGAGAGAATATGAGATATTTAAATAAGATTTAAATATCTTAATCAATTATGTGTCGGAATTTATTGGGATTGGCATTTGAATTAATATTAAATATTAATTAAATAGTTTAATTAATCATTTAATGTTACTTTAATTTGAAATTCATTATTCAAATTAATTGTTGAATTAAAATGAATTTAATGGAAAAATCGGAATTTTGAGGTGTCAAAATTTGGTTTAACTTAAACATGCATGCTTGCCACGTAATCCCAAACATTTGAGTGTCAAAATGTTATGATCTCAAATTTGCATTAACATGCAAACATGGCTCTTTAAATAGAGTGATCATGGTACATGAAAGAGCTTCTTCTTCTTGGTGAAAAACCTTGAGAAAAACCTCTCACAAACACTCTCTTCACATATACAAAATCCCTCCGAAGTTTAGTCACTCACCAGATTCCACAATCACGTTATAAGGCCGGAGAATAGCGGAGAAGACACTAGTGGTGGTTCGAAACCGGTTCGTGAGGAAAAAGAAGTTTGAACTAGGAAAGGTTAGTATCTAAACTCATTAAGTTTTACTATAATTCATGTTCTAAAAGTGCCTAAGATCCAAATTGCTTCCGCATGTGTTATATTAACACCATTAGGAGGGACGCATGTCAGGAAAGGAGAGTGCCGCGCATTGTCTGAAAGATAGGACACGTGTTAGGCATGAAAAGGCGGGGGGAAATTTACGAAAAATATTGCGTTATGTAGGGTTTGAAGATCAACGCCCGCTACCAGATTCGTGAACCCGCACGCGACCCGAACCCATATCTGCCACGCGACAGCGTGGGAAAATTCGTAGGAACCCGCGTGCGTCCAGATTCGAACACACGCCTTGCCTCTCAGTGGACCAGTCAGCCCTAGCCACGTGGCGACACACCAGCGCGCGACTCCATCCTCTCAACGCATCCGTACGCGTGCGTGTCTGTGCGCGTAGGAAATCCCTCCGGCGCGTGAGGCGCGTGAACCAACGCGTGAGATATATTTTTATCCCGATTTGACTTCCGTTCGACTATTTTTCATCTCAGTTTTGATACTGAACTAAGTCTAACTTGTATTAGAACCTATCAAGGAAATTCCAGAATTTTTGTAACCTTTTCCGGCAAATAATTCGAGCTTGGGAAGGCACGCGTCAACTATGTAAGTAGCCATTTTGATTCCCACGAGCAGTACTTGTAGGAATCGCTAGGAACGAGCATGCATGCTACCACCCATAAACTTAGCTAGCCGGACCTAGAATATTTGTATGGAAACTGCAAAAATGAAATGATTAGGGATAGCTAGATATGAAATGTTTATTAAATTTGTTTTGATTGAGATTCTGATTAGGGAGCTTGTGACTAAGTAGGCTAGACGAGACCCTAGATTGGGGACCTCTAGAATACCGTGCAATTAGACCTGCAAAATGATTACTAGCAGATCTAGAGCTCAGAATTCCAAACCCGATAGGTTTGTGAGACCAGGCACGAGAATCCTAGAGATACATGAATCCAACTGTAAGCCACCAAGTTCCACCCTATAAAGAATAATAGGTCACCACGGTAACTGTAGGTAGCCCGCTAGAGTTGAGCAGTGTAGATAGTGTCATCAGAACCTCTACTTCTCTCTCTCCTCCGATACCGTACCGTCAAGACAGAGCTCCAGTACGGAGATCGTTGAGCTTGGCAGATCCAGAAAGGGAAGTGTGATAGGTGCCCAGACCTAGTGGTGATAGCTAAGGGGTCTTCTGAATAGGACTCCTGAGCCGTAGAAACCCTTCCCTGAGCGAGGGACGTGGAGCCACACAGGATGACTCAATAGTTGACCGGCACAAAGAGGGTCGCACCCCAAATTTAGTGGATGTATGGTCCCGTGTGAGGGTCATTAGCTAACCTTTACGGATTATGTTCAGAGAGAGTCACGTATTCAGATCCAGCCATACGATCCCCTCAGATTTACTTATGAGGTCGGGTCTCACCTCAGGATACTGATCATTTCACTACTTAAGATGGGCAAACCTCCTAAGATATAGAAAAGAGAGTTGCAGCTTAGATCACTCTCCTTAGAAACCCGAGAAAGACCGTGGATACCTACCAAGATAAGGATGTGAAAAGAGCCTAAAAGTAGGTTGCTTACTGAGTATATTTTTATACTCACCCCTTTCTCCCCTTTTTTTTCAGGTACCAGTCGATACGGGGAGGTGTTCGAGAACTGCACTGTCACAGAGTGCTGTCGTTCCAGAGCCTCAGTCCCTTGTCAATATTTTAAAGTCATTTGTCCGTTTTTATATTTAAAGTCTTTTGTATTTCATTTTATATTTGTAATTACTATTGGTAACATTTGACTTTGATTTTCTTTTCTTGTTTTAAATTTTGCCAGATTTTTAACTTCTATTTTATTTTTATTTGTTTTCGATTTTGTATTTTTAGTCACGATTCGGTCTTTTGAAGCCTCAAAAGTCTGGTCGTGACAGTATATGTTATGGTATGATAGGTATGAAATGTTACATCTTTGTACTCATTCCTTATTCTCCATTTTTTTCAGGTAAGGAGCTGGTCGAAGTTGGGAGTGGACTCTTGGGCAGGTGCCATAGAATAACCTCACCCATCGTCCTCAACTCTTTTGTTTGAAAATGTTTTGAGTTCGTTTCTTATTTTGTGTTTTAAATATTGTCGTGCTATAAATTACTTATGTGCGCACATTATTTTGTTATAATATTGTCTCACCCTCTGATCGCCCTTCATGATTCCATTGGTCTTAGACCTCTAAAGGTGTTCAATCCAAAGTCTCGACCCACCAATCTACGTGCTTACCCTAGACTTAACTCGATTCTGTTGCTTATTCTCAAAAGGGAGGGATCACATAATCATTCACCAGGAGTCACACATGCTCAATGGGGCGATAACTTCCATCGAGCACCTAGAGGGCTGATAAATAAACATCTCATCCACTGTCACAGCATGATTACGTCCACCAGTAGTAAGGTATATCAAGATAGTATACTGGGTAAGACAATAAATTTCAACAACTAGCTCATATCGGACTAAACCATAGAATAGTGTGACGAGTGAGTTCAAAGTGTTCGAATTCAAAATAGGGAATATGCGCTACATATATACGAAATATTTAACCGCATTTTTGTTTTATTTATGAATTAAACAAAAAGAGATAATCTAAGATATTTAAATAAGATTTAAATATCTTAATCAAATATGTATCAAAATTGATTGGGATTGGCATTTGAATTAATATTAAATACTAATTAAATAGTTTAATTAATCCTTTAATATTACTTTAATGTAAATTAGTTATTCAAATTAATTGTTGAATTAAAATGAATAAAGTCAAAATGTTGACTTCATTTAATGGAAAAATACATGTGAGTGGAATTTTGAGGTGTCAAAATTTGGTTTAACCAAACTTGCATGCTTGCCAAATAAACCCAAAAAATTTTAGTGGAATTTTGAGTGTCAAAATTTGGTGATCTCAAATTTGAATGAACATGCAAACATAACTCTATAAATAGAGTGATCATGGTACATGGAAGAGCTTCCTTGGTGAAAAACCTTGAGAAAAACTTTTCACAAACACTCTCTTCGTATATACAAAATCCCTCCCAAGTTTAGTCACTCACCGGATTCCACAATCCCGTTCTAAGGCCGGAGGATAGTTGTGAAGACACTAGTGGTGGTTCGAAACCAGTTCGCGAGGAAAAAGGAATTTGAACTATAAAAGGTTAGTATTCAAACTCATTAAGTTTTAATACTTATGAACATGCTAGTTATTTACTGTAATTGATGTTCTAAAAGTGCCTAAGATCCAAATTGCTTCCGCATGTATTATATTAACACCATCAGTCCTCTTGCGTGAGCTCGAGATCTTGCAAGCGCGAGCGCCTAGCCTGTGGTGTGACAACATTGGTGCCACCTATTTGAATGCAAATCCAATCTTTCATTGATGGGCGAAGCATGTTGAGGTTGATTATTACTTCGTTCGTGAACGAGTATCAACTCATCAGCTTGATGTGCGACTCATATCTTCCATGGATCAGCTTGCCGATATCGTGACAAAGTCACTGCCAGCTCCTTCTTTTAGTAGTTTTAGGCGCAATCTAAATTTAGTGGTACATCGTCAAGATTGATAGGGGGGTGTTAAACGTAGAATAAGTCATATTTGTACATAGTAAGATAATCTACTGATTTCCTAGTTTATTACCATGGATCAAGGAGAATCTACTGATTTCCTAGTTTGTTACCTTGGAGTGAATCTATTGATTTCCTCGTTTGTTACATTGGATCGAGGAGAATCTACTGATTTCCTGGTTTGTTATCTTGGACCAAGGACCACCATGTAATCTTCATTGTACAAATTTATAAATACATAAGGTCGTGACTCATATAGGTCACAGTGCTATTCAATCTAACAACTACCAGACGAGTTACGAGTGTTCAAAGTTCGCTTACCGTTCTCGAACGATTCTTAAATTTTCGCCTTCAGATTGAGATTTTGGCTAAACTTCTTCACATATGGTGTGGAGAGTTGTTCCTAGGTGAATATATCAACATTTTAGGACTCAATTCACATAGGAAAATCTCAGATCTGAAAAAGTTCGTTCAAGGGTCTTACCTCACGAAACATTCTCAAACCATGATGCGAACGAACCTTTGCTTCTCAGACCTCTCTTTTCTCTAAGGAGTGGTCCCTCGTCGGCGGAAAATGGATTCTTATGGAGGTTTTTGATAGGATCTCTGGCAGCTCCTATTTTTTCTCTCAACCTTTCCCTCTAACTCTCTTTCATTTTTTTTGGTAAACTGATTAGGTCTTTGCCCCCTATTATGGCTTGAGGGGCAAAATGACTTGGCCAACTTTCTTTTCTTTTCTTTTCTTTTTCTTTTTTGTTGAGGTTTTACATCCACCTTCCCACGAAGATTCATGGTTGTTGACATTTGTGGAGGTAGATCTCATTTCCTCAAAAACTCGTTTTTTAGATCTCTTTTTTCGATGGTGATACCAGTGATTCGCGACGTGTGTTCACTCTGGGGGAAGGTATAAAGGTCGGTGAGGGTTTTGTTGGTTTGATTAGGGTGTTTAGGGGCTGTAACATCCACGTTGTCTTTTTGTCTAGGAGCTTTCACTTGTTGACAAACTAAGCACTTGATCACAAACTCAACCACGTCCCTCTTCATGCTCTTCCACTAGAAATGTTGTTTTAAATCTTGGTACATCTTAATAACTCCTGGGTGCATGGCAAATGGCAAGTTGTGAGATTCCGTCAATATTTTTGGGACACATATGCGTTCTTAATACAATAGCCCTTCATCTAAGCACTTAGAGAATCCATCTATTGGACTCTCGTCTAGCTGGCTTAGGACTTTCTGTAGGTTTGGATCTTCTTGTTGGGAGGTAATAATTCTCTGCCTAAGCGTAGGTTGCACTATGAGTCGGGCCAACTGTGCTATGACTCCCTCGGTCGCTAGAACTATGTTGGCTCACTCGAATTCTCTTTGTACCCTTACTTCCCTTGTAATGAGAGCCAACGAGTGGATCATCTTTCTACTAAAAGCATCTGCGACCACGTTTACTTTTTCAGGGTGGTACTAGATATCTACTTAACTTAATAGTCCTTCACCAATTCTAACCACCTTCTCTTCCTCATATTTAACTCTTTCTGGGTGAAGAAATATTTTAAACTCTTGTGGTCGGTAAAAATTTGAGTTTTCTCTCCATACAGGTAGTGTCACCAAATTTTCAGTGCCAACACTACGCGGCGAACTTTAGATTGCAACAACCTTGTTGTATTGCATTAATACACATCTCAGTCCTTTCTTGGAGTTGTCACTATAAATCATGTACCCTTCTTAGCTCTCGAGTACCGTGAGTACCGAGGCGATTACCAATCTCTCTTTCAGGTTCTGGAAGCTTGCCTCATAAACATCATTCCCTATAAATGGTACCCCTTTTCTTGTTAACTGTGTTAAAAGCGAGGCTATCCTAGCTAAGTCCTGCACGAACCTTCTATAGTATCCCGCCAATCCTAGGAAACTTCTTACTTCTGTTACTGTAGATGGGCGTTCCCACTTTCTGACCGCTTCTACCTTGGTGGGATCTACCGATATTCCGTCCTTTGTCACCATGTGTCCTAGGATAGAGACTTGTCATGACCAAAACTAGCACTTGAAGAATTTGTCGTACAACTTGTTCTCTCTCAGGGTTGTTCGGACTTTTTGGAGGTGTTCCTGGTGTTCTAGATGTGTCTCCGAGTACACTAGGATGTCGTCAATGAAAAACATCACAAATGTGTCTAGACAGTCCTTGAATACTTGGTTCATCAACTCCATAAACACAGTTGGGGCATTGGTGAGACCAAATGACATCACTACGAACTCTTAGTGACCATACCTTGTCCTAAACGTTATTTTTGGTACGTCTTTTTTATTGATCCTAATTTGGTGATAATCAGACCGAAGGTCTATCTTTGAAAATACAGTTGGCTCTCTGAGTTGATAGAATAGGTCTTCTATTCTAGGCAGAAGGTATTTGTTTTTTGCGGTTCTCTTATTTAGCTCTCTGTAATGGCCGCGCAGATGCATGGATCCATCTTTCTTCTTAACAAACAACACTACCGCACCTTAGGGGGGATATGCTAGGTCAAATGAACCCTTTATCTGGTAAGTTTTGTAACTACACCTTGAGTTCTTCAACTCTGTTGACACCATGCGAAAGGGTGCTTTGGAAATAGGCCCAGTTTCCGACTCGAGTTCGATGACGAAGTCGACCACTTGGGAAAGGGGTATTCCTCGTAGATTTCTGAAAATACATCTAGGAACTCGTTTGCTATTGACACGTTTTCTAGGGTCTTTTCTTTTCCTCTTACGTCTACGACACATGCTAATATAGTCCATCCGCCTTGTTGAACTAACCTTTTTGCTTTCATCATTGAGACTACCTTGGAAGTAATCCCGATACTTGTGCCTTTAAATTTGAAGGTAGGCCCTGGCGGTGGTAAAAAATTTACTTTCTTTTTACAACAGTCTATACTAGCATGATTTTTGGCTAGCCAATCCATGTCTAGTATGATGTTGAAGTCTGTCAAGTTTACTACTATCAGGTCAACGCTTAAAGTTTGGTTCCCTATGATTACTTGACTATTCTTTATTCTATTCCTAGCTACTAAGTCTACCCCTACAGGGGTGCTTACAGACATTTCATGCAACAAGGGTTCTAATTCGAACCCTCCTGGTACAACAAAAGACATAGAAATAAAGGAATGCGTAGAACCAGAATCAAATAAGGTAAAAATGAAATGACCTAAAACAAATAGTGTACCTGTCACCACGGCGTCGGACTTCCCAATATCCTTGCTCCTAGATGCATAAGCCCTAGCTTGAGCTGACGGTGGTGCTGGTTGTTTCGTCTACTCTACATGTGTATTTACTACTCTGCACATGCCCCATACGTGCAAATATGGACCCACGAGAGGGTTTGCACACCTTCTGGACCTCGTACTTGTTGGGTTAGCGTCTCTAGTGCTATTGTCGAACAACCAAAAGGAGTAGCAACCATCGTAGCATCTTGTTAAATTGACGATCATTTTCCTTCTCAAAACTACACGTTCATACTAATACTAAGGAAAAAATATCTCGATGCATGTGGCATACCATTATGCATGAGATCCCAACTCTTTCACATTAGTTAAACCATGTAAGACAACCCCTTCCATTTTCCTTCATATCATATAATTTTATAGCAAAGTCTGGGGATGTGTATCATGTCAAAACTTTTTACTGCTTATCATTCATGTAATACATCGTATTATATCATGTCATGCAACACATTGTAACCTTCGACATATTGTATAGTTCCATGTGTCATATCATTCAACATATCATATAGTTCAACATATCATATCATAGACATATATAATATCATCAATCATATCATATCATAGACATGTCATATCATAAACATCTCACACATATCAAACATATGACACTGTAAAGTCACTGAACACGTGTCATCTTACATAACACAAACTTCTAACTATGCCTATTGTAAGACCACTTACTTGGATGACCTTGGTCGACGTTCTATCTAATACTCGAATACGCTTGATTTCATCCCTCAAAGTTTGTTTCAAGTATCGTAGAGATGTTTCACCTTATTAGAACATTCACCTTGTTTCATTAGAAAATTCTTGTTTCCTAACCTAATTTAACTTCAATTGAGAAATTGAACATTGTACTCATTTTAATTTCCCTTAAATAAGATCAAATTCAGCTTCGAGAAGGTCAAAAATATTGAAATCATTCTTAAAACGTCTAACCCAAATCAAATGACTTTTTTTTAGCTGTTAGAGACTAGCGAAATCGAGCCGAGTGAGCCAGTGGCTGGGGACAAGACACCTGTCGGTAGTGAGCCAATGCTGTACAGGTTGTGATTCGGCTCGAAACGCAAACTTCAGGTAAGAAAAGTAGAGAGTAAGTTAAGTCATTATCAATAAAAAGGTTCTAGATTATATTACCCTACAAAGAGGTCAATTAAATATTGAATTTCTTATGTGTAAGTCATTATCAACAAAAAGATCATTATAGGGTAGGTTTTGTTGGATTCAAACTTTGGTCCAAATATAACATATTTTAACTTGGATGTAACAACTTGCTATATATAATACACCCTATTAATTATTACATATATGATATATATTTAGATAAATAAGGTTAGAAAAGTAGAGAGATTTAGATGGTACAACTTGTTAACCTTGTCAACCTTTATTGTATACCAATTTGATTTGGCTATATATATATAAGAAATAAAAACAAAATCGATTTGTGAACCAAGAAAAAGTTGCCAACTTAAACTCCCACCAAAAAATAAAAACTCAAAATATATTCGGTCTCATCATATTGCTTGCTTTTAAATCAAACATGATTATTACCTCATGTTCTGCACAATCCGACTCAAAGATACAACGTCCATTCTCCCCCTGGGAAGTTGCAATTTGGAATCATGTGAAGGATTCAACTCTCTTGGCTCACTGCAAGTCTAAAGACAACGATTTAGGCGAATATGAAATCGGTCTTGGAGAGAAATACTCTTGGACCTTCAAAGAAATTTTTTGGCAATCAACACGATTTTGGTGCAATTTTAGCAGCAAACACGGACATGCTTCTGGTGAAGTATTTTGGCCAGAATTTGAAAATTGGTTTAGTGATCAATGTTAGAATTTGAAAATTTGAAAATTGGTTAAATGCAGAAGACAATGGCATTTCCTTACGTCTTGGTTCTAAAGAATCATATCTATTAGAGTACCCTTGGAAATGATGTTGAGTTTCATTGGGTTGATTTAAACACAACTTCCAAAGATGTCAATTTTCATTGGGTTGATTTCAACACAATTGTTGATCTAGACACAAGAAAACCCTTATTACTTTTCTATTTTCATATTGGAGGTCAATTCCTTTGTACTTTTTGAGCTAAAATGTATACGGATGATAATAAAAATAAAACATGATACAGTTATATATATATAATATATATATATATTTTTTTTTGGAAAGATACAAGTTGTGAAAACGAGGCTGACTCGATGACTTCATAAAAGATGGAAAAAATTTTAACGAAATAAAACAAGAAAATTTAAAACATAATATACATTATATTAAAATAATGTTCATACATAAGTTTTTAAAACACAACCCAACCATTAAGATACAAAATACGGAATGGACACAAAATATTTCAAAATAAAAAGGTTGAGGATGACGGGTGAAACTTGTCTACGACAACTACTCTCAAGTCTGTTGCTGACCTCGAAAAGCTCCTTATTACCTGAAAAATGTGAAAAATAAGGAATGAGTATAAAGACTCAATAAGTAGCCTACTTGTAGGTTCTTAATCGTGTCCTTAATATGCTAGAGTATCACATTCTTTCTTTTCTTTTTCTGGTTCTTGTTGGAAGTACTTAGGCTCTTTAGTTTTTATCCTTGACTCGTGGGTTGATATCATGATCTATCCAGAGGACCTTGGTCCTCGGATCCTTAAACTTTAGTTCTAATCTAAGGGCCTTAGTACTATGGTTCTTAGTTCTTGGTTCTTGGTCTTGGAACTTAGATCTTGATCCATGTTGTAGCCATTGATCTTTGTCTTGTTCTTGGTACTTTCTAGGTTCTTGTTCTGCTCTTGGTTCGTTCTCCAAGACAATCCACCTAAGATTTACAGTACTAGTCATGAACCTAACAACCTTTGTCCAAGGTTTCATGCGTTCCAAGGGACAGAGTTTCATAATATTTGGTGGTTATCTAGTTCATGAGCCGAAGGTAAATAACCTTAGGAGTATTATAGTCATTTTACATACTTTCATGGTTTACCTACTTAACCTTATCTAGTGACCACTATCCTATGCATGTGCCACGGTCTGTACTTGCAATGTCGTCATCAACCGTATAGAGGTTTCTTGCCTTTACTTGAAATAAATGTAGCACAAGACTTTAGTATTTTAAGAAATGTTCAGTAAGTGACCCCACTATTGGAGTCTGGTAATGTTAACACATGTAACCCATGATTAGATATGTAGTACTTTCCTACACATGACCCACACGTGCGAACGCGAGTCTCCAAGCAGTTCACACCCTTGGACCCATCATAGTCAGGGTAGTTGTCCGTAACCGATTATTTGGAGGTTAGCAGACCCCCGAATATCATACGAGGCATTATCATGATGATGATCGTCATCGTCATAGTGTACGCGTCCATACTCATCATCATAAATGGGAAAGTAACCTGACGTATATGACTAGAATATGCATGAGATCCCTATAGTTTTCATCTTTAAATTATTTTATGACACAACCCTATACATCATTCACACATTACCGTAGGTAACATGCATGCATTGGCCTTCATACGTTCATAATCATTAACATTAATTGGTGTTGTCTTAGAAAAATCATCTTCATAACACATCATGGCATCTAATAAATCTACATCAACTTAATATGGAATATCATCATATTAAGTCATCTCATAATCAAGCAACTTACATCATCATGTTCTGATGTATCATCATCATCATGTCATCTATCATGTCATCGTCATGTCATATCATCATATACATCATCACATAATCATATAATAACATCACACCATCATAGAGCATCATTACATTATCATATAGTAGTATCTGGTAATAGTGGGTTTGGGCTGTTACATAGTAGTTCCCATAAACTAGGCGTCCTCTAACAGAGCTTAAGTCAATCAACAACTAAATGCGAAAACATCTATCAATGAAACAATAAAATTCTCAATTTTCCCCATGACTAACTTCTCCACCCTGCTCGTCACTCCCGTATCATAACCTTGCCTGAAAATCATTTTTAAAAAAAGGATGAGTATTAAAATACTCAATAATGAACTCTACTATTGAGATCAGACACATAAACCATCACATGACAATCAAACAAAATTGAGGGATCTTAGTGGTTAATTACCCAAAACTCACAATACGTAATTTTTACCATTGTAACTTCGTTGGTTGGCTCATTGTACTTAAATATTAATTTGACATTTCAAATTAAATTTATTTTCTCGTTTATATTTAATATATCTAATATATTAAATATCAATTTGAACTCTTCAAATTTTCTTCCAAATAAATTGAACCTTTTAGCGTCACTATGAGCTAGCAAGGGGACTTTATGGACTTACATTTTATAAGCTCCAATGCTATAAAATTAATTAATTAAACACTTTAATTAATCAATTTCTATTCATTAACTATATGTCACTCCACTATAGACCTAGAGTTGCACTCTTATGCACTGTAGGACAAGTTATGTCCATTGATATAACCATTACAAGCAAGTCGATCCTTCATGAGTTGTTCATAATTACAGCTGGGTCAAAAGTCCACCTCAAACACAAGGGCTATTCGCTCAGCTATCACATACTCCAAATTCTTCTGAATTTTCATATCTTCCTCCTGGTTTTTGTGACAACGCTCTTAAAGATCGAGTAACTCCTCTTCCCTCACGAAAATTGAGAGGCTCTAATACCAGATTAGTGCTTAATGACTTGAGCCCTTACGATTTACATGAGCTCTATCATCCTAGCTTAATTAAGATACATGCTTTTACATAGAAGGACAAAGATATATTTACATTCTTTCCTACGTTTATCAATATTTCATCAATTTCTTTATGAAATGATGAAATGATGAAATAAGAAAAAGTACGTTAATAATGAGAAAAACCAAAATAGTCAAGGTGCCAAAAGAAGGAAAATTGAATGGAATATGTCAGGGAACATATTCCATTCACGGATTTGAAATTTTTTTATTTTTTTTATTTTTTATTTTTACAATTAGTTTAACTACTATTCAGTCGTTGAGATGATGATATCTACAAAGGTGGTTGTGAATCCAAAAATGGATCATTGAGATCATAGATCGTGTCTTCATCTTCTTCTTCTATGATAGAAGGAGAAGACGTCGAACCGACTGATGTGGCTTCTTGAAGAAGTTTTTGAAAATCGGCTTCCGAAGTTGTCTGGGCTAATGCTGCGAGTAGCCTCGACTTTGAATTAAGGAAATCGGAGATCTTCTTCTTGGATAAATCCTGAAGGTGGCCATTCTCAAATAGCCAAATCTTTACCGCTTTGATGTCTGCGTGGGTATAAGTATATTTATCCCACCATTTGATTTTGGTAGTTTTGAAGACCATTTTTTATTTGGTCTTCGGTCTATTTAATTTGAAAATTCCAAGTTAAAATCCAAGGAATTTGAAAATATACACAAAAGCGCATGGTCAATGGAAATGAGATTTTGAATATATTTTGAATGAAATAGTGGAACGATTCTTGTATTGGAACTGGAAATATATCTTTGGCTGATCCAAAGATTTTCCACCATTTGATGGACCAAAATGGGCAATGAATTTTATGAGCATTCTGGCAGAATTCAATGAACCATGAATGCTCGTAATTTTGATACCAAATGACATTGAACCATGCCATCTGATAGTCTTTGTATGAATAAGAATGAGGAACAAAAGGTTTTGAGAATGTCTTTTCCGTGTATGGATCTTGATTCCAATACGTCGGATTCATGACTTTAAAAAATTTTAATTTTGAATACGCGATTTTCGAAGGATCATCGCGACTCTGAATATGAGTAATTTCGACGGATTTTGTGTCGAATAGAATGAATTCATAAAATCTTCTGGTTTTATGAAGATCTTCTGGGATATAAAAGAATTCCGATGGATAGGCTTTTTTAACGACTTCGCCGATTTTCGGGTCGTCGTATTCTGGTTCTACCAGAGCTTCTGGTATGGACACAGATTTTTGAAAATAGGTTTTGATTTCAGGAACTGGAGAAAAACGAAGGGGAACAACCGCGTCCGAGTAGGTCGAGGGGACAGAAGGTCCCTTTGAAGTGGAAGAGACAGTGGGTCTCGATGGAGTAACGGCAGATGGCCGTGTTGAAGAGGCTGAAGGCCTCGTCGGAGTGATAACCTCCGCCTGTTTTTTAGAAAGCTTTGCCTTAGATCTGGTCACCAATGTGAAACCAGCATCCATTGCATAGCTGTCGGATGTCATTGGAGTAGGTGTGCTTGAAGAAGCATTGGGCTTCTTCCCTTTTTCCGTCACTTTCTTTCCGGTCATTGCTGGGAGATAGAGATTGGTTAGGGAGAATTTTTCTTTGAGAGTAAGAACTCTCTTGAGAGGTAATCTGCCAAAGGGTTTTCGATCCCTTTTATAGGCAAAATTTGAAAGTCGAAGCAAGATAAAATGGCTTGCCATCTAGCAAAAATTTGTTTAGACACAAGATTCTTGACATCTTTTTCTAAAACAAATTTAGATGCCCTTGAGTCGGTTTTGATAACAAAACTTTTGTTAATTAAATCACTTTGAAATTTTTGTACACAAAGTACTATTGAAAGTATTTCTTTCTTTACTGTTGAATAATTTTTTTGAGTAGAATTCCATATTCTAAATGGAAACGGACAATGGATTCTTTCTTGTCAAGGGACGGTTTTAGGATTCCTCCATATCCAATATCGGATGCGTCGGTCTCCACTATTAAACTAGCCCTTGGGTTTATCAGCGATAAACACGGAATTGACTTGACAAGGGATTTGATTTTTTGGACCAGGTGTGTTCTTCAGTCCAGGGCTTTGGATTCTTTTTGAGCCTTTCAAAAAGTGGCTTGCAGATAGGTCGGATATTTTGAAGGAAATCAGACACATAATTGAGACATCCCAAAAATCTTTGTAGTTGGGTTTTATCTGTAATTTGGTCCGGAAAGTTTGAGGCAAACTCAATGGACCTTTGAATGGGTTTAATTAGACCCAAATGGATTTCAAATCCAAGAAAACGAATTTTTGTTTGAAAAAGTTTAATTTTGGGTTTAGACACAACTAAACCGCTTCTTTTGACTGTCGTAGAAAATGTTTGGAGATGCTTGAAGTGTTGATCGATGTTTTGAGAAAAAATCAGAACATCATCAATATAAACAATTGAAAAGTCTTGAAAAGGATTGAAAATATCATTCATAATCTTTTGAAACTCGGATGGAGCATTTTTTAGCTCAAATGGCATAACGTTCCATTTGTATTGTCCGAAAGGGACATTGAAAGCCGTTTTGTACTTGTCTTTTTTCTGAAATCTGAATTTACCAAAATCCTGATTTCATGTCAAATTTTGAAAATATTTTTGCATTTGAAATTCTTTGCATTAAATCTGATTTATTTGGAATTGGATATCTGATCCATTCCAAAACCTTATTTAAGGGTTTGTAGTTAATTACCAGTCGCGGGACTCCACGTTCCTTTTCTGCCTGGTTGTTGACGTAAAAAGTCGCACATGACCAGGGGCTTTTTGATGGTCTAATAAGACCTTTCTGCAAAAGATCATTAATTTATGCTTTGCAGAATGTTAGTAATTCTTTATTCATCTGAATAGGTCGGGCTTTCGTAGGAATATTTTTCTCCTCGAAAGCTTTGATATAAGGAAGATCAACTATGTGTTGTTTCCTATTCCAAAAGGCATTTGGGATATTTGAACAAACTTCTTTTTCTAATTGAGTTTGTAAAGTTTTGATTTTAGACTGGACAGTCTTATTTTGAATTTGATCTTCTATTCTTTTGAATGAAATTTCTTCTTTAAAAAAGAAAATTTGTTTTTCTTTATAATTTAATATATTTATTGACTGAATAATTGTATTCTTTTGAAGGTTATTTATTTCGCTAATCCTTATGGGGAAAGAAAAATTTTTCTTCTTTCCTAAGGCTCTTGATTCTAACCCCTTTTCAGTTATTCTAAAAGGATATAATTGAGTAATGAAAGGAGTACCTAGGATTAGTTCTTGTCCTAAGTCTTTTACTAAAAGGAAGGAATTTACGAAGCAAATTCCATCATTGCAAACATGAACTTTTGATAGTTTGTAATTAATTTTGAGTTTGTTGTTGTTAGCACCTCTAAGGCCCTCAGTAGTTTTTTCAAAATACTTGGTAGGTATTAGGCTTCTTGAATGCAATTTTGATCAGCTCCAGTATCTATGAGAGCCTTTAGTGTGATTTTGAAATCATAAATTTTTAAGGTAACGAAAGCGTACCATTTTTGAAATTGAGAAGTGGTGATGGCTCCAACAAAGGAACTTTGAAAATCTTCTTCATCCAAGTTTGGTTGCGCCGTTTCCTTTTGTGTGGGCAGCCTTTCCTCAAGATTGAGAATTTCTTGACGAAGCGTATAAGATTCTGACCTGGTTTCAAATCTTAGCGCCTGTACCTCTTGTTTGAGATTATTAATCTCTCTTTGTAAATCTTGAGTAGTGAGTTCCCTCGGTTTTTCAAATCTTTAGAGAACAGATTGGAGTCTGTAGGGATTTCTTTCTTCCCTTTCAGGTGGCTTAGAGATTGTCATGGCATCTCTAAGTCGTTGAGCAATCTTCTGTTGAATTTCTGGGTCTTGAACTTTTTCTACTACTTCGAGTAGAATTTCTTGATCCTTGGTAAGGACATTTATGCATCCTTCGCACGTCCTTTTTCCTTCTTGTTCTGATTCGTATTCTGTGCTAGAATATGAATCAAATTCTTCTTGGAGTTCGAGGATTTCTCCCTCGCTCGATTGCTTGAGTCGGTTAGGGTTAGTCGTAATAGCTGATTTTTCAGCTCTTGATCTATGTCCAACTCATTGATCTTTCCTCTGATTGGACACTTGTTAGCATAGTGTCCTTCTTCACGACATTTGAAGCAAGTTTGCTTTTTCTTTCCTCTATGGGTTTTTGTAAGAATATACTTCCTTCTTGAATATGTTGGCTTCTGAGACTGCACAGGCTTACTCCGATATGTTTCTCTAGGCCTGTATGAATGATAAGGTTTTGAATGCGTCTTAACCTTCTTTCGTCTAGAGGTTGAGGGAGCTTCTATTCCCTTGCATCCATATTGATCGCAAAATCTACCAAGCTCTTTTCTGTTTGATATCGAAGAATTGAGCTTGTTTTGAATCTTTGACTCATTACAAAGTCTGAGTCCTTCTTCTATGATGAAGGATGCTATGGATCCGTATGACAAAGTTTGCCATGGAATTGTTCCATTGTACTTTGTCTTAAGACCATCTTTGATCCTCCTTGAAAAGTGTTTTGGTAGTCCATTGACGAAATTCTCTTTCCAGAATTCCAACGAACTATTTGTTCTAATAAGAACTTTGCTGAAGTACATGTCTTTGTACCACCTGAAATCACCTAAGGTAGGGCATTTCAGATTCATGAGTATCTCGGCGGATCTCTCCTGGTATTTCAGAGGGTCGCCGACGAAGAATTCTATAAGGGTATATATGAGGGTGTTGACAGCATCCTCTACTCTTTCATGTTGTACTTCGGTCCTAGTTGATGAACCTTCTTCTTTGATAATTTGAGTAGTTGGCCTAATGACATAGTGGTTTAATATCTGTTGGCAGGTTGTTTCGTCGAGATATTTGTCCCATCAATCTTTGAGTTGCCCGGTAAATCCGGTTACCAAAACTTGAGCTATCTGATGGTCGGATTTATGGCCTTATAATTTATACGTGCCTGCGCCCATCATCATCTCATTGACAACATTCATTATCAGATAGTCAGATAATCCATCGATATTCCATTCATAGATTGCTAAACCATCGTAATGAGCTTGAGTTTGTAGTGTCTTTTCTTTGAATTGGATATCTGGAAAAGACGGTTGAGGATATCAGTTTTTCTGATTACTGGCATTATTTTGACTTCTTCTAGAGATCCTTTCAATTCGATTGTAGAAAGGTTCTTCTCTCTCACTTGCAATCTCGTCTTCGAATTCTTGGTTCTCGTCGTCCTTGTTAACGACATTGACAGATGAATCTTGAGGCGTCATGGCGGGATTTAATATCCTGTCCAACTTTTCCTCTATCTTGGCCATTGCAGCCTCTTCTTTTGAAATCTTTTTTGTAAATATTTCGAGATTTGCTGGTCTGAGTATTGGTATTCCCTCGATACTTTCAAGTTGAGTAGCGATCGTGGATAAAATCTTATTTGAATAATTGTTTTGATGCTTGATATTCTTGATATCCTTTAGGGTCGGATTACCCTTTTCTAGTCCTTCCGGAATATGTTTGAAAGGGCTAGCTTTGACCTTTTCTCCGTAGTAATTGTCGAATTCGACTTCTTCTAACGGAGGATGTTTCGAATATACCTCGCCTCTTTTGGTAGTCTTCCAACTCCTCTGGGTCAAGGTGCATACCTGCATAATATTTTCTTCAAACCATTCAAAGAATGGTATATTTTCTTTGATGGCTTCCATGTGAGAATACCACTGAGCTCTTAATTCATTTTGCTCAGCCTCTTTGTAGGTTTGGAAGAAGGCATTTCTTTTTGAAGAGTTGGTAGTTGACATAAAATCTGCTTTAAAAAATTCTTTGTCTATCTGGAAATCAGTTGTAATGACATTTAGCTGGCTTTCGTAGACAGATTGAGTATCCATATCCGTATGGGTTGGAGACCTTGAGCCATCTTCATAGTAGATTGACGCCCTTTTTTTATCATAACTGACCTCTTTTACCTTTAAGGGGTCATACATTGACCTTGATTTTTCTGAAGTACTTGGTCTAGAACTCAGGAATTCTTTTACTTTCGACTCTGACGAAGGTTCTTCGCTGAATTTTATTTCAACACTTCCATCGTCATGTTAGATGATTTGGACTGGGTTTTGAGATTCTTTCCTCTTTGGGAGATTTGCATCTTCTATTTTCCAGAGAGTGCTTCTGATTATTTGATCCCAAGAAAGAGTTTTTGGAACAGTCACTGATGATTTTCCAATATTTGCTTCTATGAGCATAGTCGATCCTTTTGGTGAGGATCTTAATGCTCTTGGAGAAATGTTTGTATTCATGAGCTTATAATAAACCCTGAATATGACGACTGAAGAATGGGTTTCAGCCTGGATGTTTAAATTTTTTTACTGTAAATCTAGCATGAGAGCTGATAATATGTGTGAGTCGTGGAGAGACAGAGTAAAGTTTGGATAACAATTGAAATAGACTGGTCCATTCTCTAAATTGGATTGAACCATTCCCAACAAGGAATTTGAGAAATCTTCATGTCTCTTATCTCGTAAGAAGATAAGAACTGGGATATCTAATCCAAGTCTGAACAATGGTTTTACCGCGACTTGGACAAGACCGACATGGAGATAGTTAAACTCTTCACGATGTTGGAGTATAAGAGATTTTGAAAAAAGATTCAGAGATTCCCTATTGCTATGAATTGGGATGTTCTTCTCTGAGAATTTGATGCATGATCTTTGAGTAAAATTGAAGGTTGAAATTTGGTAGATAGTTTTAGGATCTACTTTTGGAATAGTCCAATTTTTGAGTTGATCTTCGATTCTGGCAATCTGATATTCTTGATTGACAGTATTTGAGATGGTGAGATTTTCTCCCCTTCGATGTTCATTTGAACTTTCTTCTTCATCGGTAGAGCATTTGAGATGGCTTGATTTTCTGAGCTTTCTGAGAAATTCGTTCATAAGATAGATAAGATAAGAGTAGGATGATGATTTTTTTGAATTGTTCAATTGATATTCAAGAGAGAGCTATCGGCTGATCGATGCTCTCTTTACATTGATGAAGTCCTTTTATAGACTTCACATTTGATCGTAAATTTGAAAAAACGCTAACTAAGAGATAAGATCGAATCTAGCAGGATAGGGGCCCCTGCAAGATCTGTTTTCCTAAAAGACATAAAGTAAACTAATAATTTAAAAGATAATAATTTACAGACACTGATAATTGGCATGTGAGCCTTCACTGTGTGGCTGACAAGTTGTCAATCTTTGTTTTGTCTCTGATAAAGTTGTCAAGATGTAGATAAGATTTTCTTCAGAATTTTTCATATGACTAAACACCGAAGCTTGCCAACGGACTTACTACGCTCTCCGCGTCTTACCACCTGGAACACAAGGGCTATTCGCTCAGTTATCACATACTCCAAATTCTTCTGAATTTTCACATCTTCCTCCTGGTTTTTGTGACAACGCTCTTAAAGATCGAGTAACTCCTCTTCCCATACGAAAATTGAGAGGCTCTGATACCAGATTAGTGCTTAATGACTTGAGCCCTTACGATTTACATGAGCTCTATCATCCTAGCTTAATTAATATACATGTTTTTACATAGAAGGACAAAGATATATTTACATTCTTTCCTACGTTCATCAATATTTCATCAATTTCTTTATGAAATGATGAAATAAGAAAAAGTACGTTAATAATGAGAAAAACCAAAATAGTCAAGGTGCCAAAAGAAGGAAAATTGAATGGAATATGTTAGGGAACATATTCCATTCACGGATTTGGTGAAGTCCCCAAAATGGTAGGCATATTGAATCAGCTAAAAAAGTCATTCTCACCCATGTAAATTAAAGAACAATCCCTTACAGGAGGAGTTCATAACTCACTCAAGATTAAGATCGAGTCGCACATGATCATCATGTGAAATATTAATCTTCTCAATTAACGGATTTATAAAGAGAGATTAAATATTTTTTGGTCCGTTCTTATACAAACTCATTGTATAGGATACCCCCACTTACATGTCTTCACATGAACGTTTTGGATCAAATCATTTGTAACGATTACAAAGTGGGCCGTATCAATAGTTTTACCAAGATAAGACACCCAACCTTATCTATATACTATGGACTCTTTAGGTTATTACTTGAATACGATCCTCTTACATGTCAACCACATACTGTTCAAGATTACATTAATAACCTTGAATTTTCATACAATGGATAACAATTAAATTACAAATAAAATAATAAAAATTATTGTTAAAAGCTAAATAATTAATTACGAGGCTTTAAGGCATAAATCCCAACAGAGCCGAGCCAAAGTCGGTCAGTCGAGCAATCGAGCAAGTCAAGAGGAGGCACGCCCATGCACATTCAAGGGGCTAGAGGCACAGGCGGGTTCTCGAGTGGGTCGGGTTATGTTGCTCGTGTCATTCTTGCATCTATGGGCTTTTAGTGGGCCGCGTGCGTTCGTGAGTTGCATGTGGGCTTCTTGTCGTGTGCATAGAGTGGTTGCAAATGGGTACACCCCGAGTCTAGGTCTGACCTGATTTCGACCCATGGATCCTTTCTTCCTCACCTGGCTCCCTCAATCCTCCGTCTTTTTTTTTTCTCTCTTCCTCACGCCCTTAAACTCCTCTCTCTAACGTTTCTCCACCAAAGATCTGGCCAACGTGACTCTCTGCCTACCTACCTTCCACACCGACGATGCTTGAGCCCCTCGAATGCACCTACAATAATGATTTTTTTAATCATCACGAATCTCTCCATAAAACACCCACCTTACATGCACCGAAAATGTAGCATAATCAACGTAACACAATGTCAGGCTTACAATTTTTGTGCTTGGAGATCATTGGTCATTTCTCACGCTGCATATCTTGTACTTCGTTGAGTGCTAAATTGAGCCCTTTAGTCTCACTTGCTGCCGCTGTCTCTTCTATGCATTAAACGCTCACAAATGACAAGGGTGCTTGGGTGATCGAAGTGCTGTGTGACAGAGTTTTTGTAGGGACATGGGTGGTTTCGTTTTGTGAGATCTTCGCTGCCTCACTGGAAATCTCGCAATTTTTGGCGAACTACTATATTTCTTTTTTGTGTCGTTGCAAGTACCTACTTACCGTGATAGGTTTATTTTATTTTATTTGTAATATAATATTTTTAAAAATAATTATCTTATTTGAATCCTATATACTAATATACATTCCAAGGTTGCAAATGCCACAAAAACTTCAATCTTGTGATTTAGATCATAGTACTTCACAAGCCATGACATAATTTGAATTCTGTCCTCAACATGAACTAGATCAAAATCTTTGTAACGACCATAAATTAAAAAAAAAAAATTGTGCAATCATCTAACGACGTACACAGTGGCCCTTGCAATTGTCATGTATGTTTTATATTTTATGATGTAGTGAGTATATTATATGATAATGATGTATGATATATGATGACGTGATTGTGTTATATGATGATGCTATATGATGCTCTACAATGTTTTTACATCATGATGTTTTATGATGATGATGATGCATGACAACATAACGATGTAAGACGTAAGATTATGAGATTACTTAATATGACACTATTAAATATTAAGACGAGGCGCATGTTTTAAATTCAATGATGCATTATGATGATTATTTTTCTAATGCATAACCCTAGTTAATGTTAATGATGATGAACATAAGAAGACCAATACATGCATCAGGGTAATATGTGAATGGAATATAGGGTTGTGTCATATAGATGTAATAAAGATGAAAACATACAGGGACTTCATGCATTTTGTGTATACATATACATCGAGCTACTTTCCTTTTTATAATGATGAGTGCAGACGCGTACACTATGATAATGATGATGCTCATGCCTTGCATGACACTCAAAGGTCTGCTGACCTTCAGATGTCGCTACGTACAACTAGCTCGACGCTCGTACGTGTTGGTCCAAAGAGTGCGAATCGCCTAGGGATCCACGCTCCTACGTGTTGGTCATTTGTAGCAAAATACTACACATCTAATTTTGTCCAAACTGGAGGTTACCCCTGTGATGGTTTTAACGATAGGTCCCTAAATTATGAGTTGCATGTGTTTACATTACCAGACCCCAATAGTGGGGTAATGTATGAGTATTTCTTAAAATACTCAAGCCATGTCCTACTTCTATTTTCAGGTAAAGGTAAGGCACCCCTGTACGGCTGACGATAAAGTTGCAAGTAGAGACCATGACACGTGCACAAGATAGTAGTATTTTATTTTCTTAGACATAGGTTAGTATAGGGTGTGTGTAACAGCCCAAAAATAAATAAATAAATAAACAAATAAAAATAATTATAAAAATAGTTTCAATAATAATAATAATTAATTAATTAAAAAAAAAAAAACAACCTTCCCCCACTTCTCTCCACTAACCTCTCATCCCCTCCCACAATTATCTCTCCTCAACCCATTCTTTCAACAGACAGTAACGGCCATCATTGTCAGATTTACTTAGAAAAAAAAAATGAGAATGACCTTTACCGAGTTGAGATTTACGGGAGATTTACGTGAAGATAGGTCTGATCAATAACGTATATATTAAATCTTCATTTTCTTTTATCCTACTTTTTTTAAAAATCACAGCCATAGTTAGATCTTCATTGAATTATTACAATGATCTAGCTTTGAGTTAGAAACTAAATGTCAATCATTTATACAATTCTAGTCAATCACGTCATATTAGTAATATTAGATTAAATTTTCATCAGCAGCCAAATGAAAAGATTAAAGATAGAATAATCAATAAAGAGAGAATGACCAAATAGGAAACACTGAGAGGAAAGATTTGGAAACAGAGATGGCTAGAAATAGAAATTTGGAATGCATGAGAACACAATTAAAAGGAAACAGATAAAAAAAAGAAGAGTAGGGAATTAAAAACCACAAACTAAATATAGAGGGAAAGGTAAACACATAGGGAAATACAAAGAGTAGTAAAGCCCAGAATAACTTGAAATAACTGTATCTAATTTCTAATACAACGGTATGAAAAATAAGTTTTTTAATAAAAATATAATTATATATATATAACATTTCATACTTTTAACAATGAACCAATGTAAATTAGAGAAATAATGTTGTAGAGTTCAAACCTGAAACTAATGTCATGGGCTCATATAGGTTGACTCGGATTTCAAAGGACGGAATTGAACTTTAATTAAAGAAATATTCGTGACAACGACTTAAGCTAGCCAGGTAAGTGACCTTACTATCGGCATAGTTATATTTTGATGTTGACACATGCCTTGTAGTTATGCACGTGTCATATATATTGATATATGTGAATTTTCTGTGGATCAATATGCTTCCTATATATTATGTATACGTTATAATATGTGAATTGTATGATAATAGTTACTGTACGATGTGTTCAAGGATATGTTTGAGATATGATACAAGAAAGATGCACAAAACGAAATGTAACAATAGGAGTAAAATATGTTCACGAAACATTACGGTTAGGTTACATACCGGAGTAATATGGATAAGAGAGATTGATGGAAGAATACGGTTAAGTTACGGGTAGAAAGGGATAGGTTTGTGATAGATTGATAGAACGATAGCGTTAGGTTAAGTTCTTGTGATGATATGACTAAGGTACGTTCACGTAATGATATGTCTGTGATAGGTATAAGAACGTTGAGGCTATGATAAGTTAGAGAATGATATGACTATGAAGTGTTTACGTTATTACTTGTTTATGATATGATACATTGTGATGCAATATGTCATGGTATGATGTGTATATGATGAAATGTTATGTTAAAAGCATAGAATGTTATGTTAGGTCTCTTAAATTGTGTGTGTATACAGCATGATATAAATGACATGAAATTACGATAAATGACATAAAATATAACCCCGTTAGAATTATGTATGATTTGAGAAACGAAAAATGAGAAACGATATGATATGAATGATGAACGATATCTTAAACGATATGAAAAATGATATGATATGTACTTAATGCTAGCAGGGTTGTATTAAAGGATAATGAAATTGTAGAAGTAGTGGGGACCTCATGCATATGGGGGGATACCCCTATCCCATCACGAGGGTACGGATGCGTACATCCAATAGCAGGACAACGATCGTTATGCTTTGTATAGCGCTGCCGTGATGGTTACTAGTTCTAACGGCTCCCGGCATAAGGGGCTCCTAGAGTATGCCCACTGGATAAGGAAAGTGGCCCAGCGGTGTGCGAACTAGCTGGTGAGCCCATACTCGCACGTATGGGCTGTGTGTAGAGTATATATGGTACACGTCCACGATTACCCGTTAGGACAGCACTATAGGGAAAACGAAATGAAACGAAACGAAACGAAAGATAGGTCCCATCATTTCATTGCATGTGATTGTTGCATTTAAGAGTATTTCTTTAAATATTCAAGCCATGTGCTACTACATTTTTCAGGTTAAGGCAAGACATTCTTGTACAGCTTACGACGACATCGCAACTCGAGATCATGGCACATGCATAGGATAGTGGTATTTATTTTCTTAGACTTACGCTAGAATAGGATGTTTTAAACTTAAACGCTTATTTATTTTATTTCGGGTCTTTTGTTGTGTCGTTTTAAAGATGTTTTCGAAACATGTAAGTCCATGGCTGTATTTTAAGTTAAAGGTTATGTTTTATGGAATTTAAATGAAGTCTTCCACATTTAATGTTTATGGTACGTATACAGTAACGACCTTAAATTAAGTAGAAAATTTTAGGTCGTTACCGGGTGTTTTACTTTTGATGTTTTAATTATTTTTTTTATTTATTATTTCCTTATGTTGTCTTAAAAATGCTTGCAAAGGCCTAAATTTATGGGAGTATTTTGAATTTATATTTTAAGATAAAGTTTTAAATGTTTAGTTCGGTATAAGAGCATAGAGTATGATGACAGTAGAGAATTTAGGTTACTAGAAATCTAGGATCGTTACCATCTTTCATCCAACAAAAGTAAAAGAGGAGTCAGATTCTAGATTATATTACCTGACAAAGAGATTAATTAAATATTAAATTTCTTATGTGTTTGTATGGTTACTTTTGCCTTAATCATTATCAACAAAAAGATCATTATAGGGTAGGTTTTGCTGGATTTAAACACTCACCCAAATATAACATATTTTAACTTGGATGGAACAACTTTCTATATCTGTATGGTATACATTTAAATAAATAAGAGGTTTAGATGGTACAACTAGTGAATCTTTATTGTACACCAACTTGATTTAGCTATATATATATATAAAAAAAAAAAACAAAACAAAATGGATTTGTGAACAAAGAAAAAGTTACCAACTTAAACTTAAAAAAAAGTAAATAAATAAATAAACAAATAAATAAAATGAAGCCAAAAATGAATTCTCAAAACATATTTTGTGTGGTCGTATTCCTTGCTTTTAAATCAAATATAATTATTAGTTCATGTTTTGCACAATCCTGACTCAAAGATATAACGTCCATTCTCCCCAGGGGAAGTTGCGATTTGGAATCAAGGAAGGATTCAACTCTCTTGGCTCACTGCAAGTCTAAAGACAACTATTTAGTCCAACATGAAATTGGCCTTGGAGAGAAATACTCTTGGACCTTCAAAGAAAATTTTTGGCAATCAACATGGTTTTTGTGCAATTTTTTGGCAGTAGAAGACAATGGCATTTCCTTACGTCCTGGTTCTAAAGAACCATATCTATTAGAGTACCCTTGGAAATGATGTTGAGTTTCATTGGGTTGATTTCAACACAATTGTTGATCTAGACACAAGCAAACCCTTATTACTTTTCTATTTTAAGATTCGAGGTCAATCCTTTTAAATTGTTGAGCTAAAATGTATATTGATGATAATAAAAATAAAACATCATATAGTTATATATATATATGTATATATGTATATATATATACATACATATATTTATTTTTTTTTATTTTTTTTCCTAAAAAGATACAAGTTGTAAGGACCGAGCTGACTCGATGACTTCATAAAAGACGGAAAAATTTTAAAACATAATATATATTATATCAAAAAAAAGTTCATACATAAGTTTTTAAAACACGACCCAACAGTTAAGACACAAAATATGGAATGGACACAAAACATTTTAAAATAGAAAGGTTGAGGACGACGGGTGAAACTTGTCTACAACACCTACTCCAAGTTCGCTCCCAACCTTGAAAAGCTCCTTATTACCTGAAAGATATGAAAAATAAGGAATGAGTACAAAGACTCGGTAAGTAGCCTATTTGTAGGCTCTTAATTGTGTCCTTGATATGCTAGAGTATCACACTCTTTCTTTTCTTTTTCTTGTTCTTGTTGTAAGTATTTATGCTCTTTAGTTCTTATCCTTGACTTGTGGGTTCATATCACGATCTATCCTCAGGACCTTGGTCCTTGGATCCTTAAACTTTAGTTCTAAGCTAAGGGCCTTAGTACTATAGTTCTTAGTTCTTGGTTCTTGGTCTTAGAACTTAGATCATGATCCATGTTCTAGTCATTGATCTTTGTCTTGTTCTTGATACTTTCTAGGTTCTTGTTCTACTCTTTGTTCTATTAAAGATATTTAGTACTAAATTATAGTTTACCATATACATCATATTTGATATTTTATTATAGGCAAATATCTAAATATTTGTCATCTTACCGTAGGTATCTTTCCATATATTGTTCATCCCCTTTATTACTATTTCCATATCATTGTAATTTATTTGATTATAAATAGAGAACTTTCACACACCATTTAAGTGTGGTGGTTTAACAAACATTCTTAGGTTTGTTCTCCAAAACACTCCCCCTAAGATTTACCGTACTAGTCATGAACCTGACAACCTTTGTCCAAGGTTTCATGCATTCCAAGGGACAGAGTTTCATAATATTTGGAGGTTATGTAGTTCATGAACCGAAGGTAAATTACCTTAGGGGTATTATGGTCATTTGACATCATTTCTTGGTTTACCTACTTAACCTTATCCAATGACCACGAAATTTCATATATAGTCTTAACATACCATATGCATTTGAGTTAACATGCAGTAGTTCATGCAATATTAACAAACATGCTCAACGGGAATATAACGTCCATCTTCATTGGGAGCACATATTTCACAAGTTTTCCTTCCTACTTTATCATGCATACATATAGTATCACATTCTCACTCTAAAATGATTTCAGAGTCAATCATATCTAGATCCCATTGATTTTTCTTAATTAATTTATTTGCATGGCTTACATGCTAATCTGGTAGGTCCGGCTAGCTAGGTTTATCAATTTTACAGCATGCATGCTTAATCCAAGCGTTTCCTACACTTACTACTCGTGGGAATCCAAATGGTTACTTTCTTGGTTAACGCGTATTTTTTCGATCTCAAGTCTCTCGAGGGAGAGGGTTCCAAAAATTATAAAATTTCCTTGATGGGTCCTAATTCACTAATAATAAGGTTAGTATTGGAATTGGGATGAAAAACAAGCAAACAGGCGAAAAATGGGTAAGAATAGGGGACTTCACGTGCTTGCACGCACATGCAAGCTCCCCTACGCATTGGCACATGCCCCCCACATGCAATGCACACACGCGGTAAGCTTGGGCATCACACGAGCAGTGGCGCACATCGAACCCCAACGACGCAAACTTTCCCTTCAAATTTTTTGGGCGACACACATGGCGGACAAGGAGGGGCAAGATCGTTAGGTTGGACTATGGTCGCCAGATCGATCAGGGGTCAGTTTGGTGGTTCTAGACGCTGTTCGATTCACGTGAGCATTTTGATTTCGGTTTGACCTTAACCCAAGCGTGCTGACGCATGTCAATAGGTAGGCTAAATGCATTTCTCTAGTGAAATGCTTCCACATGTTACTCACGAGTTCCACTGAGCTCCTTTGTACATTAGGCGACGTGTGGCGGCAATTTTCTCTCTCATGTGTTTTCTCAATTTTCCAGATTTCATGAGTTTCATGTGTTCAAACCATTTGCTTCAGATTTTCGAACTTTTCCCACATAACTTGATTGACTTGGTTTCTTCACCAAAGTCGTAGATTTTTTATTCACCTACATTGATATATTTTTCTTTTTTTTTTTCTTGAATATAGAATGAATTAAATTCATTCAAAGATACTAGAAAACATGAAACTCACGTTTTCTATTCTTGACCAGTTCACCCGAACTCCGATCAAGCTCCAATTTTTGTTCGAGATTCCTTCAAGAAACCCGTGTGAATCTTCTTTTAATTATACACCTCAAAACTTCAATCCATCATTCAAGAAACTCCTTAAATCTAGGAAAAATCAAAACCAAAAGGTCATAGACTTACCTTTTCCATTCTCAGATTTTCTAGTCGGAATGGGTGAATCCACCCTCCAAACTCTTCTTCTAGCACCAAGAGGAGTCTTGATTCGAAGTTTCTTGCCTTCGATTCGATCTCCAACGGCGGATTTGAGGCAACCGATTTCCAACGGCGGATTTGAGGCAACCGATTTCTCTGTTCTTCTTTTCTTTCAAAATCCTAACTTCTTATCCCTTCTTCTTTTCTTCCCTTTTCTTTCCCTTTCTTGTGATGACTCAACTATCAAGACTCCTCAAGTAGGAGTAGGGGCAAAATAACCTTGTCCCTATGTTGATCTTGTCCGTTTTTTTTAATCTTACAACTATCTCGAGCATAGTTTCCTTCTTTATCGACTCTAGCCTCGGTCTCTTTAGCCTACAATAAAAAAATCAAGACCTAATTATCATGCATATATTTGGATCTTAAGTAGGAAAACAAAGGTCATTGATACCTCCGAAGTTCAAGTGTTACAAAAAGTAACAGTTTTTTAATAAAAAAATGAAACGCCACCTATCAACTAGTAAATGAAATCAATGCATACTACTATCCTACCTTGACTTCCATGGCCATTCTAACATTCATCATCATTCGTGCAGGGGCACTTTCTCTATAATGACCCTAAATTTATACTACTCTAAAGTGGCTAATATCATCATAACATACTCTCTTATGCGAAATAAACATTTAAAACTTCATTATAAAACACTGCCATGAACTTACATTCTTAAAAAAAAAAAAACATTTAAAGCAACATAACAAAACTAAGTAAAACCAATAAAATATTAAAATTAAAAACATCCTATACTTACCTAAAGTCTAAGAAGTGAAATATCACTATCCTATGCATGTGCCTCAGTCTTTACTTGCAATGTCGTCATCAACCGTATAAATGTGTCTTGCCTTTACCTGAAATAAATGTAGCACACGACTTTAGTATTTTATGAGATGCTCAATAAGTGACCCCGCTTGAGATCAATCACATAAACCATCACATGACAATCAAACAAAATTGAGGGATCTAAGTGGTTAATTACCCAAAACTCACCATACGTAATTTTTACCACATGAAAATCAACATCTACCTTTACTCGTTAAAATGATTATCAATGACTGGTTACCGGTAAACACATAGTGTGTAACCCTTACCTTGTTAATCATTTTCTGCATTTACCTCGTAGAGTGACAATTAGTGCTTGGTTATCTGATACACACAGCATGTAACCTTACCACATGAAAATCAACATCAATCTTAACTCCTTAAAATGATTATCAATGGTTGGTTACCCGAAACACATAGCATGTAACCCTAACCATGATAACCATTTTCTTAAATCACCTTGTAAAGTGACCATTAGTGGATGATTATTGAAAATACACAGTGTGTAACCCTAACCACAACCTCCTTAATCATCAAAGGTAACATGCATGCATTATGTCTCAAACTGTTTATTTTCATGACCAACCATACATTATGTCACACAACTCATATCAGATATATTTTCAATCATTAAACATAATTATGCATGCAATAGGTCTTAAAACATTTATTTTTATAGTCAACATCCATCGTATCACACAACATTCAACCATACAATACCAAACATATTCAAATGTGGTAGAAAAAGGGCTAAGTTTCAATATGAAGACCTCTTACTTGGAGAGCTTCTTTTCTAATCGACCCTATAGATATTGGTCAAACTTCGACTTAGATCGAGCCTACATTTAAACACCCAAGTTTAACCAACCCAACTTGACATGATACAACGACTCCTACAAATCATAGGGTTTTATTGCTTACCTTCTTCCTACGAAGAGGTTGGGTCAAATTTGAACTATTCAGAAAAGAAACCACATTGTAACTTCGTTGGTTGGCGCATTGTACCTTGGTTATGTTTACTCCTCCAAATAGTGGTTCTGACAATGACGACAGTGTTCAATTCGTGATGGCGACGACAATTTGATGCACGACGGCGACTGACCGTGGTGGCGTGGGTGATGGTGACGCAGAACACCGTGAGCAATGGACAGCAACGACGATTTAAAGAAGAAGATGATGATAAAGAGGAAGAACAAGGTCGCGGCTAGGATTTTTGAGTGGCTGTCTTGTCTCAGGCTTCGTGCTCTATTACATGGGTGGTTGACTTTTATGGCTTTTACTAGCTGAACCCTAGGGTATATTTTTTAATGTATTGGGCTTGGGCCTAGGGTTCAATTTTTAATTTATTGGGCTTGGGCTAGGGTTTATGTCGCATAAACCCGGGCTAGGGTTTATGTCGCTAAACCTAGGGTTTATTTTAATGTATTGAACCTTGAGCTCAGAATTTGGGCTTTACGCATCCAACCATGTCTGGAATTGGGAAGAGTTTAAGGTCAAGTCATGGTTTTAAAGGATATATCCCATCATTAAAGTTGTGTATTGCATTACTAATCCCAACAATGGGGTAACTTAGTTAGTATTTCTTAAAATATTCAAGCCACATGCTACCCTTATTTTTCACGTAAAGGTAAAGCGTTTCTGCATAGGTGACGATGAATTCTAAAATTACCATGGAAGAAATCATGATAGATAAGTAGTATGCATTGATTTTCATTTAGTAGTTGAGAGGATGATTATTTCATTTTTCACGTTCAAAGACTATGTTGGTTTTATTTTCTTATTTTAAATTAAACGTGTAAGTTCATGGCTTCATTTGCAAATATTTTATTTCAAACGTCCACATATGTTATTTATGGCATTCATGTGATGATGCCTCTAATTTAAGCAAGAATATTATGGTGTTACATTACTTGAGTGTAATATGTGAGGAAAGAATGAGGGTTGTCCTGCATGATTTATTACGCCACGAAGAAAAATATGTGGACGTCATGCATATTTGTATGTTCACGTGCACCGGGATACTTCCCCTTTATGATGAAGTATGGATGCGTACACTATGAGACGAAAATGATTATCCAAAGGAGCTAGTTCGACCAGTAGGCTGAGAGGGTGCACAAGCCCACCTAGTAGGCCCATGCTCGCACATGTAGGTCATGTGTAGAGAAGTACCACATATCAAATTTTTCCTGACTAGAAAGTCGGCCAAGAGAATACGATTTAAAATTATAGTTCTCATCTATGCATTTGTTTGCATTCACCAACCCCAATATTGGGTCACTTAAGGAGTTGTTGGATGATGGAAGTCCCACATCGGCTAATTTAGGGAATGATCATGGGTTTATAAGTGAGGAATACTAACTCCATTGGTATGAGGCCTTTTGGGGAAGCCCAAAGCAAAGCCATGAGAGCTTATGCTCAAAGTGGACAATATCATACCATTGTGGAGAGTCGTGTTCGTCTAACATGGTATCAGAGCCATGCCTTAAACTTAGTCATGCCAATAGATTGGTAAATCCTCAAATCCTCAAATATCGAACAAAGAACTCTTAAAGAAAAGAGACATGCCCTAAACTAAGAACTCTTAAAAAATGACTAAGACTCCAAAGGAGTCGAGCCTCGATTAAGGGGAGGCGCACTTTGTTCGATGGGAGGTGTTGGATGTTGGAAGTCCCACATCGGCTAATTTAGGGAATGATCATGTGAGGAATACTAACTCCATTGGTACGAGGCCTTTTGAGGAAGCCCAAAGCAAAGCCATATCATACCATTGTGGAGAGTAATGTTCGTCTAATAGGAGTATTTCTTAAAATATTCAAGCCTTGTGTTGGTACTGCGTTAAAGATCATAGAATCTTTGTTAGTGTTGTTGCATTTTCACTTCTTAGATATTACGTTAGATTAGACCATTGTTTCAATCTTTTCTTTGGTTTTATTTATATTTCACATTGAAATTTTTTATTGTTTTATTTCAAGGCTCTTCATGTAAATGTATAAGTCCATGACATCATTTTATTAATTATTTTGAATAATGTATCGGCATAAAATGATCACGTCATGCATATGGTGTAACAACAATTAAAAAGAAAAAAAAACCCTACTTACCTCATCTCTCGGGGCCAACCTCTCACACACTTCCCCTAAATACTAAACCAACTCTCCTTGCTCTCTCCCACTCTTCCATGTGTCATTGCATTGTCCTAACACCACCAGATCTTCCATAGTCAAAAATGGAAATGTTTCTCTTGCAATCACAACGGGAATAAATTATGTCGGGTGGATACAAGCTTAAGGGCAAGTCGAGCCAATCTTATAAATAGAATAGAACGTCGGTCAAGGCAAATCAAGAAAATGACCTTATTATCGACATGGTTATATTTGATGCTGACACGTGCCCCGTGATTATGTAAATGTCATATATTTGATATGTATGAATTTTTTGTGTATCAATATGACCATGATATGACATACATATGAATGATATGATAACTCTTACGTTATGATATGTGTGAGATAGGATACGAGAAGGATGCGTTGAACGTAATGTAATAATATGACTATGATATGATTAATATAACGATATAGTTAAGTTATGTATAGAAAACAACATGGTTATGATAAATTGAAAAAAAAAACGATATGTATAGGTTATGTCTAGAAAATGATATGATTATGATATATTGATAAAACGATAAGGTTAGGGTACGGTTGGAAAATAATATGACTAAGGTATGTCCATGAAATGATACGACTATGAGATGTATAAGGACGATAAGGCTATGACAAGATTTAACAAATGATATGGCAAGGATACGCATATGAAAACGATATGATTATGAGATGTTGTGATACGATATGAAAACAATATGATATATGTTATAGTACGATATATGTGATAAATTGATATGTTTATGTTATGAAACATTGGGATACGATATGTTATGGTATGATATGTATACGATGAAAATTGTTGTCTGGAAATATGGAAATATTATGATATGACATATTTATGCAATTGAGTTACGAAATAAACATCTTGGAAAGCTGCAAGCAGACATCAAAACGCCAAAAAGAAAGGGCAAGAAACAATGTCAAGCAATAAAATTGAGAAGTAGGAAAGAAATACCCTACTGAAGAGGTGAAATTAAAGAACACATTAACAATCACTCCGTTATAATAGAGAAAGGAGGAAAATGCTAGACGAAAGAAGCTGGGTCGAACACAAAAATGAAGAGGGTAGGTGAATGAAATGGTAACGTACACAAAAATTAGGGAAACTTACATACCTACCCAGCTCGAACTTTACAATGTACGTGAATGAAAGAGTAACGTACACAAAAATTAAAAAATAAAAAATGCTTCAACTACATGATACTACAATCTTGAACACTTGTAAATTTTTATATTTTTTCTAATTAATTAATCTTGAACACTTGATCAATTGAATGAACAATTTATTTTCACATTTTTTAGTATTTTTTTATAGCATCTATTATAATTACACAAAAATAATATAAAAAGTCCCAAACTTGTTACAACGTCCATCAAGATCTTAAAAAAGAAAAATTATAAAAAATACATTATAGCGGTTTGTTTAGCTATAATTTTGACGTGTACAAACAGATTAAAGAGAAAGCTCAAACATATACAAACAAACAGCCATCCTTGCCCACATAAATGGTAGCTAACACAACAAACATAAACCACAAATCTCCTTATCAAATCACTAAGCCAATCATTATAAATTCAAAAGATCCATTCACAAACTGCTATTAACTTCTCCTGCTGTAGTCTTGGACTCCATAAGAAGCATGTAATCCAATAAAGATATAGTAAATCAATAGAATCCCAGTCCAATTCCAAACCTTTCAAATGAAGCTTTGTCGATGGAGCCAAGAAGGAAAAGGTTGATGGCAATCGATAATGAAGGCAGCCAAGGGACGAGCGGCACGCCCCACACGCGAGACTTTTTGGCCTGTGGGACACCGAGCCATAGGGCTAGAGTTGAGAGAAACCATATGGAATTGGATACCACCAAGCCGATCCAGCCGTCGCTTGAGCCCTAGTATACGGTGGTTGCTATTGAAGATCCCAGGATTAGAACCAGGCAGATTATGAGCTTGTTTCGGTTGGATGGTGTCGTTTCACCGCTGACGTAGTAGTGTCGAACGATCAGACCGATGGCTACGAGCATGAAGATGAAGAGGGTGGAGATAGAGAGGAGGTTCGAGAGGATTCCCAAGCTTGTAAAGAAGGCGATTATTGCTGTTGCAGCGAGCATTGTGGCTGTTGCATTCACTAGAGTGCCAGTCCTTTCATGCACTTTGGCGAACCATGGTGAGATCATGTGGGTTCTGGCAATGTGCGTGAGATTGCGTGCCTGTCCAACAGAATTAACCAACAACACGGTGGTCATGCCTTTAATAGCACCAGCAGCCACAATGTACTTAGCCCAACCCCATCCAATAGCCTCAAAAGCCATTGAAAATGGCGCATCCTCATCAATTAGTTGGTACGGCTGCATCAAGCACAAAGTAACGGTAAGAATGGAATAGGCTAATGTGGTGATCACCATTGACCCAACAAGACCAATAGGTATATCTTTAGCAGGGTTCTTAGTCTCCTTAGCCATTGTCGAAACGGCGTCGAATCCAACGTATGCAAAGAACAAAACGAAAGAGGCTACGAAGATGCCACAAGGGCCATAGGGGGCAAAGGGAGTGAAGTTTTTTGGGTTGGCCTTGGTGAGGTCGGCAATGACAATGAAGAGGATGATGGCAACGTGGAAAATGGAAGCAATGTAGTTTAAGCGGGAGGAGCCTTTGGTGCTGGCTACAGCCAAGGTGCAAATGACGATGATCACAATGATGGCGATGGGGTCGAGCTGGTTGTAAGAGTCGGGGAAAGACGAGACGTGGATGCGAAAATCGTTTGGATGTTGATTGTACAAAGTATAAGTCCATGACATTTTTTCTTTATATTTCACATCGAAGACTTTTTGGTTGTTTTTGTTTTAACACTCTTAATGCAAACGTATAAGTCCATGACATTATTTTATTAATTATGTTAAAGAGGGTTTCCACGTAAAATAGTCACTTCATGCCTATGGTGTAAAACCAGTGAAAAAAATAATTAAAAAAATCAACTAATCCCATCTCTCCTCCTCACACGCCCATTTCCCTAACACCTCTCCTCCTCACGCCCATTGCCCTAACACCACCAGGATCTCCCATCATTAAAAAAAAAATGGAAATCTTTCTCTTACCATTACAACTTGAATCGATTCCATCAATTCTGTCCCATCACAATTCAAGCAAATCTTAAAAATAGAATAGAACGTCCGCTAAGATCAACTAAATAAATGATGTTATTATCGACATCGTTATATTTGATGCTAACACGTGCCCCGTGGTTATGCACATGTCATATATATTATATGTGTGAATTGTTTATTAATCGATATGACTATGATATGATATGTATATATTATAATATGTGAATGGTATGATAACTCTTACGTTATGATATGTTTGAGTAGGATACGAGAATGATGCGATGAACGTAATGTAATGACATAACTAAGATATTATTAATATAACGATATGATTAGGTTATGTATAGAAAATGATATGGTTATGATAGATTTAAAAAATGATAGGTATCGGTTATGTATAGAAAATGATATGATTATGATAAATTGATAAAACTATATGGTTAGGGTATGTTTGGAAAACAATATGCTAAGGTATGTCCATGAAGTGATACGACTATGAGATGTACAAGGACAATAAGGTTATGACAAGATTAAAAATACGATATGACTAGGATATGCATATGGAAACAATATGCCTATGAAATGTTTACGAAATGATACGATTATAATATGACATGTTAATGACGAATATATATATATGTGTGTGTGTGTATTGTAATACGATATGAAAATGATATGATATATGTTCTGGTACAATATATGTGATAAATTGATATGTTTATATTATGGTTTATTGTGATACGATATGTTATGGTATGATATGTATACGATGAAAATTGTTATGTCTGGAATTATGGAAACGTTATGATATGACATATGTATAGAAAATGATTGATATGATGTGATTGACATGCAAAACGACGAACTACCATGAAATACAACCCTATGTCGCATTTATGAAATAGAACCGATGACCGTGAAATTTTTATGTTTTATATATATTTTTTTATCTGATCCGTTACATTATGTCGCATTTATGATAAGAGCCCTTTTATGGTAAATTCCGCATTTAAAGTATAGTAATGACCTTAGATTAATTAGGTAAAATTTAGGGTATAAATGGTATCAGAGCCAGACACGGGACAATGTGCCAGCCTTCTTGCTGTTCCTCAAACAGGGGTAGACACGAGGCGGTGTGCCAGTAAGGACGCTGGGCCCCAAAGGGGGGTGGATTTGGGGGCAATCCCACATCGATTGAAGGAAGGAAAGAGTGCTAGCGAGGACGCTAGGCCTTGAAGGGGGGTTGATTATGATGTCTCACATTGGTTGGGGAGGAGAACAAACCACCATTTATAAGGGTGTGGAAACCTTCCCCTCGTAGACGCATTTTAAAGTCTTAAGGGGAAGCCCGAAAGGGAAAGTCCAAAGAGGACAATATCTGCTAGCGGTGGATCTGTAACATTAAAATGTTAGTATAGGTTGAATTTCATTAACATTATTAGTATAGGTTAGTACAGGGGCGTAATTGTATTCATAAACTATAGGTTAGTATAGGGTATTTAATTCAACATTGTTTTATATTTCTTTTCCTTGTATTTGTTTACCCACGAAGAAATAAAGGAGGTATGAATTAATATCAAAACCATAAAGTGTCCATTAAAGCAATTCCACATTAAATGTAAGGTTACAAGCAGAGTAATGACCTTAGATTAAATAACCTTTTTGCTTTCATCATACGACACATGCTAATATAGTCCATCTGCCCGAACGTGTAATTCATCTAAGGTTTGTGGCTCAGGCACTTCATTGAAATAAATGTTTAGGTGTACAATAAGGTTGGAAAACTTGCATAGTTCCTCACCTTTTTTTTTACTATGATTCCATCTATTGGATCAATAGTTTTATTAGTTTCTGATTTACATTATTCTCCAAATCAGATTTTCTACACTTAGCTAAAGGTTCACTGATCGACCTACTTGTCCATACATCCTCAAAATCTCATTTTAAAATACGGGATCTCCGCCTACACAAGAAAATTGTTGGTAAAACTCCAAAAGGACACTTTCTTTTGATCTAAATTTTTTCCTCTCCTTATCATTAAAGAAAGACAACGAAAAATTTCATGGTAGAAACCTTCTCGAGAATTTCTCTTAAGATTCGAACCCGTAGCTGATGATTGAACTAGAATAAATATTTTTTGTTTCCTACTCACACGCACTCATACATTTGTTTCTGGATCAATCTCTGATTATAATCTTCCTCCCCAATCAGATATTATGGTGCCAGTATAGAACGAAATTTCGTTATAGTCCAATTCTGAACGGTAATAGATACCGGGGCTTTGCAATATTTGACTGATCACAATTCTATATAGTTTATTTACTATAGAAGTTCCCACGGAATTCATTAGAGGTATGTTTCCAATTAAAAGGGTTCATTCTCTATATTTTTAATAATTAAAAAAATAAAAAAAGAATTGTTTTCCTTTCCTCATTATTGTTTGTATTTGTATTGTTGGTAAGTGTCCACTTGATTTAGTTCCTCATTAAGGTCTCATCTTTGTAGATGAATTCCAAATACAAATTTGCCTATTTCCCCCACAAAATCAAGAAATTTGTAATATTTCTTCTCTTTCGCTACCTACCCCAATTCTAGTAAACTTTTGGAGTCAAAATCATGACATGAAACTGGTTAAAAACTCCACCCTAACCCAATGCAGATGGAATGCACTAGAAATCATATGGATCTATAAATGACTTACCGTATTTGATTTGTGGTCAAGTTAGAGTTTGAGAATTTGGTAACTTTCATTGGAAACATTGTCAAATAGGCTTTTCTCTTGGTATACCTTATCTAGTATAGCCCAAAACTAATGTTCCTATATCCATAACCGAAAGGCATCACAACCTTTTCAATGCCTTGTACTATCAAGAATGGGCTTAACAAAATTCTCTTATAAAAATTGGTATCGTATAAGCATGGTGGATATCCTCCGATGCCATAAAACTTGGGATACTTGAAAATCAAACTTAAAATGATAGTCTTGAAACTTTAACTATGGTAATACTTTTTAACCAGGTTGACATTGCTAGGAAAAATTGTTCGGTAACTTTCTACAACAATTTGTTTATGTTGAGCTTTCTAAGTGCATTCGTGTACCCTAAGGAGGATTACCACAAAACTTCTAGTTGATTTAGAGACAATGTCCCACTCTAATCCTCGTGTATCCCCCACCTAAGTTCATTTTAAATCATGGTTTCTTAAATTTAAGGTACCTTGACAATCTCATACGGAAGTCCCTCTCCATATACCTCTAAAATTTTGACCATGATCGTAATGCCTCATCCAAATTGTGGCTCGATACTTTTAAATCATCTCACAACTTCCATAATTGCGGTTGTATTACTTTTTTTTTATTTTTTTATTTTTATAGTTTTCAACCCGTATTAAGGCAGGAAAGTTTTCTTCATCTCAGTACTAACAAAGTTCATCTTCCATTAACGACACTTATGTCATTCACCAATCAATTTAAGTATACATGTTTTAAACTTTTATGGTCTTAACTCATTTTTTTTTCTTACTGATACTTTAATTTCATCTTTACATACTTCAAAGTTATCAAAATTTTCTTTCAGACACTACCACTTTAAATATCTATAGTATACTGTAGGATATTGACATCTATCAAGCTTCTTAGGTCATTTTATTTCATCTAAAATTACTTACTCTTCCGTATACATTGGTACAGTCCTCTCCATCTCTATGTGATGGTGTTAATATAACACATGCGGAAGCAATTTGGATCTTAGGCACTTTTAGAACATCAATTATAGTAAATAACTAGCATGTTCATAAGTATTAAAACTTAATGAGTTTGAATACTAACATTTTGTAGTTCAAATTCCTTTTTCCTCACGAACCGGTTTCGAACCACAACTAGTGTCTTCTCCACTATCCTCCGATCTTAGAATGGGATTGTGAAATTCGGTGAGTGACTAAACTTGGGAGAGTTTTTGTATATACGAAGAGAGTGCTTGTGAGAGGTTTTTCTCAAGGTTTTTCACCAAGAAGACCTTTCATGTACCACGATCACTCTATTTATAGACTCATGTTTGCATGTTCATGCAAATTTGAGATCACCAAATGTTGACACTCAAAATTCCACTCAAATGTTTGGGATTATGTGGCAAGCATGCATGTTTGAGTTAACCAAATTTTGACACTCAAAATTCACTCAAACTTGTGGGGTTTATTTGGCAAGCATGCAAGTTTGGTTAAACCAAATTTTGACACCTCAAAATTCCACTCACATGGATTTTTCCATTAAATGGAGTCAACATTTTGACTTTCTTCATTTTAATTCAACAATTAATTTGAATAATTAATTTCAAATTAAAGTAATATTAAATGATTAATTAAACCATTTAATTAATATTTAATATTAACTCAAAAGCCAATCGCAATCAATTCCGACACATATTTGATTAAAATATTTAAAACTTATTTAAATATCTCAAATTCTCTCTTTTTGTTTAATTCGTAAATAAAACAAAAATGCAGTTAAATATATCGTATATATAGCGCATATTCCCTAATTTGAATTCGAACACTTCGAACTCACTCGTCACACTGTTCTATTATTTAGTCCGATATGAGCCAGCAGAGGGACCTAATGGAGCTATAGATCATGGGCTTCGACGATCCAAGATTAACCGATTAAACTCATTAACCTTGTTAATCAACAACACTAGTTAACTATTAGGACACTCCACTATAGCCTAGTAGTTGCACTCCCCTCACTATAGATATATTTCTGAACATTTGATATAACCATGATTAGTAAGTCGATCCTTCACAGGTTGTTCGTAACTAAAGCTGGGTCAATTTACCGTTTTACCCCTGAAGTTACTTCTTGTTTCTTATGTCTCACTGATTCTCTAATGAACAATTGGTTTGTGGTCGAACTAGTAAACTGAATCCCTCTCAGATAAATGACCTGGAGTCCCCAGCTATTAAGGGAACTACCTCTCTTCTATCCCTAAAAGTGGGTAGGAGCGAATTCCATCTTGCACCCCCACGTCCCCAGCTATTCACCCAGTCTCATGAGTATGTCAAAATAAATAAAAGAAGCCGTAATCACTTAGCTTTTCAATTCTATTTGTTGATGTGAAAAAGAACCTACATCTCATGAGTATGAGTATTTACGTCTCATGAAAATACGATTAGCACTGAAATCGAGACAAAAAACTAATAGTCGGGAATCAAACACCAAAAATTAGGGTTTCCCACACACCCCCCATGCGCACCCTTCACGTGCATGGTGCACGTGAGTAGAGATGCCCTTAGAGAACTGGTAGACGTAAACTTACCCTTTGATTTTTGTGGGTGTGACACGTGGCGTGTAGGGGTTGGCAGTAGATGTCGAGTTGGATAGCGAGTCGACGGGTCACTTCAAGGGCACACAGGATATTTTGAGACGATAGTTTAGGTAGCAAGCGAGCGACGTGTGTCAGCATTTGGCATCGAGCGCATTTCTTCATTGCATGGCCGACATGTGTCCTTATTAAAAGAGTTGAAATTTCTGCAAAAATCTAGTTACTTACGAAGTAAGCACTTCTCAATTTCGACTTCTAATATGATTTTTTGTCAAGTTGCAACACGAAATTTGCAAGAATCCGCACCTAAGTTAATTTGGTTGAGTATTAAGAACCAAAAAAACAAAAAAAAACATTAGATCTAGGGTGGAATCCCGACACAAAAGAACTGTCGACTTAACTCGTGTTCTTGCTCGTTTTTTGATACAATCGAATGATCAAACAAGCCAAACCGCTCCTCCTTGATTCTCTGAGTAATTCTGGAGAGAAATATTTGGGCAATCGGTGCTCCAAGTGCGGGATTGAACATTTTCCTATCTTCTAATTCTTCTTTTAAAACCCTAGTTTTTTTTTTCATCGCATTGCATTGCACGTGTACCTTTTTTTCGTTGACTTTGACTTTAATATTAAATATTAACTAAATAGTTTAATTAATCATTTAATATTACTTTAATTTGAAATTAATTATTCAAATTAATTGTTGAATTAAAATGAAGAACGTCAAAATGTTGACTTCATATAATAGAAAAATCCATGTTAGTGAAATTTTGAGGTATCAAAATTTGGTTTAACGAAACTTGCATGCTTGCCAAATAAACCCCCTCCAATTTGAGTGGCATTTTGAGTGTCAAAATTTGGTTAACTCAAACATGCATGCTTGCCACATAATCCCAAACATTTGAGTGGAATTTTGAGTGTCAAAATTTGGTGATCTCAAATTTTAATGAACAGGCAAACATGACTCTATAAATAGAGTGATCATGGTACATGAAAGGTCTTCTAGGTGAAAAACCTTGAGAAAAACCTCTCACAAACACTCTCTTCATATATACAAACTCCCTCCCAAGTTTAGTCACTCACCGGATTCCACAATCCCATTCTAAGGCAGGAAGATAGTGAAGAAGACACTAGTGGTGGTTCGAAACCGGTTCGTGAAGAAAAAGGAATTTGAACTACAAAAGGTTAGTGTTCAAACTCATTAAGTTTTAATACTTATGAACATGATAGTTATTTACTATAATTGATGTTCTAAAAGTGCCTAAGATCCAAATTGCTTCCGCATGTACACCATCACCTTTAACAGGAGGTTGTCCCCTTCCTCCACGTCCTCTTTTGCGGCCTCTATGTGCCATGATTCTAAAACTACCATATATTTATTCTTAAGACTATTGCTTTTTGGTTTAAATCATATTTCAACATAATATCATGACAAATATAGAACTCAGTCAACAATGGTACAATCAATGGTGACACATTCAATTAGGAATTACATCAGATAATGATCAAGTAGCAACAATATATTTAATCGGTGACATTTACCTTAATTTTTTTGTTGTCTTATGCATAACATACGTAACGGTGACAGAGTATCAGCGGTGGGACCATGGAACTTGTTAAGCCTACCTCATATGCTAGTCTATAGAATCTATAACCTAGAGCTTTGATACCAACTATAACGGCTCAAATTTCTTACTGAAATAGAGTCGCTACCATATGCATGATACAAACTTTCTATTTGCAAACATTCATTTAAAATTATTTATAAAATGATGTCATCGACTTATACATTTTGTTAAAAGATTTAAAACAAAATAATGAAATAACCCATGTGAAATGTAAATAAATAAAAAAGAAGATTGAAAATGATGTCTAACTTAAGATCAACAAAAATAAAACACAACTATCCAAACACAAGTTTGATGGTCTTCAACACGACGTCGCCGTCTACCATACCGAGTGTCTTGCCTTTATCTGAAATGTAAGAATAACACAACGCTTGAGTATTTTAAAAAATACTCAGTAAGTAACCTCACCATTGGGGTTAGGGAATGGAAACACATGCAACATGAAGGAGACTTATCATTTAAAACCGTATTCTCTTAGGCGACTTTCCAGTTCGAGGAAATTAGATGTGTAGTACTTCTCTACACATCTCTAAACACGACCTACACGTGCGAGTATGGGCGGCCCATCACTCGCACACCTCCTGTGCTGCCGGTCGGGCTAGAAACTATACTGTTGTTGCCAGAAACATAGAGGGAATAGCGAGCATCGTATCACCATAATGAACATGATTATCATTTTCATCTCATAGTGTACTCGTTCATACTCATATTGAAGGATAAGTATCCCGATGCATGTGAACATACAATTATGCATGAGATCCTTGTACTTTTTCATTTTAAATAAATCATGCAAGACAATCTCCATTTATTCCTCAAATATTATACTCGACAATATGCGTGCACAAACTTTTATAAAATCATGTCTTAAATGACCCTAGTTTTCTACTAACTTAAAGTCGCTAACACATGCATGATGTAACATCTTAGATAGAAATATTCATTTAAAATGTCTTCATAAAACAATATCATTGACTTGTTTAAGAAAAAAAATTAAAATATTCATAGGTAAGAATTAAACAGCAATGCCCTATATTAACCTAAAATCTACGAAATTAAATGTGACCACCCTATGCATGTGCTATTGTCTTTGAATTGTGATGCTGCTTTCAAATGTGCATGGGTGTCTTGCCTTTACTCGAAATATAGAAGTAGATGTGACTTAAGTATTTTAAGAAATACTCAGCAAGTGACCCAACTAGTAGGCTAAGAAAGGCAAAGACATGGAACATGAATTGGACCTATCATTTTAAAATTGTATTCTCTTAGGCGAATATCTTAACTGGGTCATCGGACCTATCATTTTAAATCCATATTCCCATAGGCGACTATCCTAACTGGGCCATAGGATGCGTATTTACTACTCTGCACATGCCCCATACGTGCAAATATGGACCCACGAGGGGGTTTGCACACCTTCTGGGCCTCGTACTTGTTGGGTTAGCGTCTCTAGGGCTATTGTCGGACAACCAAAAGGAGTAGCGACCATCATAGCATCTTGTTAAACTGACGATCATTTTCCTTTTCAAAATTACACGTTCATACTAATCCTAACGAAAAAATATCTTGATGCATGTGGCATACCATAATGTATGAGATCCCAACTTTTTCACATTAGTTAAATCATGTAAGACAACCCCTTCCATTTTCCTTCATATCATATAATTTTATAGCAAAGTCTTTAAAACATGTGTAGGGATGTGTATCATGTCAAAACATTTTACTGCTTATCATTCATGTAATACATCGTATTATCTCATGTCATGCAACACATCATAACCTTTGACGTATCATATAGTTCCATATGTCATATCATTCAACATATCATATCATATAGTTCAACATATCATATCATAGACATATATCATATCATCAACCATATCATATCATAGACATGTCATCTCATAAAAATCTCATACATATCAAACATAAGACACGTGTAGAGTAATTGAGCACGTGTCATCTTACATAACACAAACTTCTACCATGCCTTTTGTAAGACCACTTACATGGACGACCTTGGTCGACGTTCTATCTAATACTCGAATACGCTTGTTTTCATCCCTCAAAGTTTGATTCAAGTATCATAGAGATGTTTCACCCTGTTAGAAAATTCTAGTTTCCTAACCTAATTTAACTTTAATTGAGAAATTGAACATTGTACTCACCTTTCCCTTAAATAAGATCAAATTCAGCTTCCAGAGGGTCAAAAACATTGAAATTGTTCTTAAAACATCTAACCCAAATCAAATGACTTTTTTTTAGCTGTTAGAGACTAGCGAAATCGAGCCGAGTGCGCCAGTGGCTGGGGACAAGACACGTGTCGGTAGTGAGCCAGTGCGTGTAGGTTGCGATTTAGGTCGAAGCGCAGACTTCAGGTTAGAAAAGTAGAGAGTAAGTTAAGTCATTATCAACAAGAAGATCCTTGTAGGGTAGGTTTTGTTGGATTCAAACTTTTGTCCAAATATAACATATTTTAACTTGGATGTAACAACTTACTATATATAATACACCTTATTAATTATTACATGTATGATATATATTTAGATAAATAAGGTTAGAAAAGTAGAAAGATTTAGATTGTACAACCCGTCAATGTTTATTGTATACCAATTTGATTTGGCTATATATATAAAAGAAACAAAACAAAATGGATTTGTAAACAAAGAAAAAGTTACCAACTTAAACTCCCACAAAAANAGAAAAAAAATTAAAATATTCATAGGTAAGAATTAAACAGCAATGCCCTATATTAACCTAAAATCTACGAAATTAAATGTGACCACCCTATGCATGTGCTATTGTCTTTGAATTGTGATGCTGCTTTCAAATGTGCATGGGTGTCTTGCCTTTACTCGAAATATAGAAGTAGATGTGACTTAAGTATTTTAAGAAATACTCAGCAAGTGACCCAACTAGTAGGCTAAGAAAGGCAAAGACATGGAACATGAATTGGACCTATCATTTTAAAATTGTATTCTCTTAGGCGAATATCTTAACTGGGTCATCGGACCTATCATTTTAAATCCATATTCCCATAGGCGACTATCCTAACTGGGCCATAGGATGCGTATTTACTACTCTGCACATGCCCCATACGTGCAAATATGGACCCACGAGGGGGTTTGCACACCTTCTGGGCCTCGTACTTGTTGGGTTAGCGTCTCTAGGGCTATTGTCGGACAACCAAAAGGAGTAGCGACCATCATAGCATCTTGTTAAACTGACGATCATTTTCCTTTTCAAAATTACACGTTCATACTAATCCTAACGAAAAAATATCTTGATGCATGTGGCATACCATAATGTATGAGATCCCAACTTTTTCACATTAGTTAAATCATGTAAGACAACCCCTTCCATTTTCCTTCATATCATATAATTTTATAGCAAAGTCTTTAAAACATGTGTAGGGATGTGTATCATGTCAAAACATTTTACTGCTTATCATTCATGTAATACATCGTATTATCTCATGTCATGCAACACATCATAACCTTTGACGTATCATATAGTTCCATATGTCATATCATTCAACATATCATATCATATAGTTCAACATATCATATCATAGACATATATCATATCATCAACCATATCATATCATAGACATGTCATCTCATAAAAATCTCATACATATCAAACATAAGACACGTGTAGAGTAATTGAGCACGTGTCATCTTACATAACACAAACTTCTACCATGCCTTTTGTAAGACCACTTACATGGACGACCTTGGTCGACGTTCTATCTAATACTCGAATACGCTTGTTTTCATCCCTCAAAGTTTGATTCAAGTATCATAGAGATGTTTCACCCTGTTAGAAAATTCTAGTTTCCTAACCTAATTTAACTTTAATTGAGAAATTGAACATTGTACTCACCTTTCCCTTAAATAAGATCAAATTCAGCTTCCAGAGGGTCAAAAACATTGAAATTGTTCTTAAAACATCTAACCCAAATCAAATGACTTTTTTTTAGCTGTTAGAGACTAGCGAAATCGAGCCGAGTGCGCCAGTGGCTGGGGACAAGACACGTGTCGGTAGTGAGCCAGTGCGTGTAGGTTGCGATTTAGGTCGAAGCGCAGACTTCAGGTTAGAAAAGTAGAGAGTAAGTTAAGTCATTATCAACAAGAAGATCCTTGTAGGGTAGGTTTTGTTGGATTCAAACTTTTGTCCAAATATAACATATTTTAACTTGGATGTAACAACTTACTATATATAATACACCTTATTAATTATTACATGTATGATATATATTTAGATAAATAAGGTTAGAAAAGTAGAAAGATTTAGATTGTACAACCCGTCAATGTTTATTGTATACCAATTTGATTTGGCTATATATATAAAAGAAACAAAACAAAATGGATTTGTAAACAAAGAAAAAGTTACCAACTTAAACTCCCACAAAAAAATGAAGCCTCACAACATATTCGGTCTCATCATATTTCTTGCTTTTAAATCAAACATGATTATTAGTTCATGTTTTGAACAATCCGATTCAAAGATACAATGTCCATTCTCCCCATGGGAAGTTGCAATTTGGAATCATATGAAGGATTCAACTCTCTTGGCTCACTGCAAGTCTAAAGACAGTGATTTAGGCTAATATGAAATCGGCTTTGGAGAGAAATACTCTTGGACCTTCAAAGAAAACTTTTGGCAATCAACACGGTTTTGGTGCAATTTTAGCAGCAAACACGGACATGCTTTTGGTGAAGTATTTTGGCCAGAAATGGAAAATTGGTTTAGTGATCAATGTTCTAATAGTACTTGTACATGGGCAGCAGAAGACAATATCATTTCCTTACGTCTTGGTTCTAAAGAATCATATCTATTAGAGTAACCTTGGAAATGATGTTGAGTTTCATTGGGTTGATTTAAACACAACTTCCAAAGATGTCAAGTTTCATTGGGTTGATTTCAACACAATTGTTGATCTAGACACAAGAAAACCCATGATTAGATGTGTAGTACTTTCCTACACACGACCCACACGTGCGAACGTGAGTCTCCAAGCAGTTCACACCCTTGGACCCATCATAGTCAAGCTAGTTGTCCGTAACCGATTCTTTGGAGGTTAGTAGACCCTCGAGTATCATACGAGGCATGATCATGATCATGATGATCATCATCGTAGTGTACGCGTCCATACTCATCATCATAAATGGGAAAGTAACCTTATGTATATGACTAGAATATGCATGAGATCCCTATAGTTTTCATTTTTAAATTATTTTATGACACAGCCCGATACATCATTCACAAATTACCGTAGGTAACATGCATGCATTGGCCTTCATACGTTCATCATCATTAACATCGATTGGGGTTGTGTCTTAGAAAATTTGTCTTCATAATACATCGTGGCATCTAATACATCTACATCAACTTAATATGGAATATCATCATATTAAGTCATCTCATAATCAAGCAACTTATATCATAAAGTTATGATGTATCATCATCATCATGTCATCATACTATGTCATCGTCATGTCATCATCTCATATCGTCATATACAACATCACATCATCATATAATAACATCACACCATTATAGAACATCTTTACATTATCATATAACAATATCTGCTAGCAGTGGGCTTGGGCTGTTACACACTAGTTCCCATAAACTCGGTGTCCTCTAACATAGCTTAAGTCAATCAACAACTACATGCAGAAACATCTATCAACGAAACCATAAAATTCTCAATTTGCCCCATGACTAACTTTTCCACCCTACTCGTCACTCCCGTGCCCACAACCTTGCCTGAAAATCATTTTAAAAAAAAGGATTAGTATTAAAATACTCAATAACGAACTCCCCTATTGAGATCAGACACATAAACCATCACATGACAAGCAAACAAAATTGAAGAATCTTAGTTGTTAATTACCAAAAACTCACCCTGGATAATTTTTACCACATGAAAATCAACATCTACCTGTACTCCTTAATATGACTATCAATGTCTGGTTACCCGAAAGACATAGGGTGTAACCCTCACCTTGTTAATCATTTTCTGCATTCACCTCGTAGAGTGACCATTAGTGCCTAGTTACCCGATACACACAGCGTGTAACCTTACCACATGAAAATCAACATCCATCCTAACTCCTTAAAATGATTACCAATGGTTGGTTACCCGGAACACGTAGCATGTAACCCTAACCTTGATAACCATTTTCCTAAATCACCTTGTAGAATGACCATTAGTGGCTGATCACTCAAAAGACACAGCATGTAACCCTAACCACAGCCTCCTTAATCATCAAAGGTAACATGCATGCATTATGTCCCAAACTATTTATTTTCATGAGCAACCATACATTATGTCACACAACTCACATCAGATATATTCTCAATCATCAAACATAAATTATGCATGCAATAGGTCTCAAAACATTTATTTTTATAGTTAGCATACATCGTATCACGTAACACTGAGCCATACAATAACAAATATATTCAACCCTTTTAGAAAAAAAAAATAATTAAGTTTCAATAGAAGACCTCTTACTTAGAGAGCTTCTTTTCTAATCGTCCCTATAGATATTGGTCCACCTTTGACTTAGATCAAGCCTACATTGAAACACCCAAGTTAACCAACCCAACTTGACGTGACACAACGACTCCTACAAATCATAGGGTTTTATTGCTTACCTTTTTCCTACGTAGAGGTTGTGTCAAATCCAAACTATTCAGAAAAGAACACATTGTAACTTTGTTGGTTGGCGCATTGTACCTTAGTTACGTTTACTCCTCCAAATAGTCGTTCTGGCAATGACGACAGTGTTCAATTCATTATGGCGATGACAATTCGATGCGCGACAGCGACTGGTGGTGGTCATTCGACGTGCGGTGGCGGCGCAGGACGATGGTGGCGCCAGCGTGAGCGATGGACGATACCGACGATTTAAAGAAGATGAAGATGATGATAAAGAGGAAAAACAAGGCAGCTGAACCTTAGGGTTTATTTTCATGTATTGGGCCTTGGGCCAAGAATTTGGGCTTTACACATCCAACCTGTTGGGTTTTATGTCCTTAAAACTCATCGTTTATAAACAAAAACATATTATGTTTTCAATAAAGTTATTATTGATATCTATTAAGTAAAGATTGCTATTGAATAAAGTGAATGTTACTATCATTAATTTAAATCCAATAAACTAAGAACACTCTAGCTATAGTATGATTACTTGAATTATATGTAGAGACATAAGAGTGAATCAAATTCAAGTATATAGTCAAAATTATGATAAAGAGGAAGAACAAGGCAGCGACTAGGGTTTGTGAGTGGCTGGCTGGACTCAGGCTTCGTGCTCTATTACCTGGGTGGTTGGCTTTTGTGGCTTTATGTAGCTGAACCCTAGTGTTTATTTTTTTTTAAGGTATTGGGTTTGGGCCTAGGGTTTAATTTTTAATTTATTGGGCTTGGGCTAAGGTTTATGTAGCTGAACCTACAGTTTATTTTAATGTATTGAGCCTTGGGCCAAGAATTTGGGCTTTATGCATCCAACCATGTTTGGAATTTGAAAGAGTCCAAGGTCAAGTCATAGTTTTAAAGGATATGTCCCATCATTAAATGTGTGTATACTAATTCCAACAATGGGGTAACTTATTTAGTATTTCTTAAAATATTCAAGCCGCAAGCTACCCTTATTTTTCACGTAAAGGTAAAGCGGTCCTGTATAGGTGACGATGAATTCTGAAATTACCATGGAAGAAATCATGATAGAGAAGTAGTATGCATTGATTTTCATTGAGTAGTTGATAGGATGATTATTTCATTTTTCATGTTCAAAGACTATGTTAGTTTTATTTTCTTATTTTAAATTAAACGTGGAAGTTCATGGCTTCACTTGTAAATATTTTATTTCAAACTTCCACATATGTTATTTATGGCATTTATGTGATGATGCCTCTAATTTAAGCAAGAATATTAGGGGTGTTACATTACTGAGTGCGATATGTGATGAAAGAATGAGGATTGTCCTGCATGATTTATTACGCCACGAAGAAAAATATGTGGACCTCAAGCATATTTGTATGTTCACGTGCACCGAGATACTTCCCCTTTATGATGAAATATGGATGCGTACACTATGAGACGAAAATGATTATCCAAAGGAGCTAGTTCGACCAGTAGGCTCAGAGGGTGCGCAAGCCCACCTAGTTGGCCCATGCTCGCACATGTAGGTCGTGTGTAGAGAAGTACCACATATCTAATTTTTCTTGATTGGAAAGTCGGCTAAGAGAATACGATTTAAAATTATAGGTCTCATCTATGCATGTGTTTGCATTCACCAAACCCAATATTGGGTCACTTAAGGAGTATTTCTTAAAATACTCAAGCCTTGTGTTATGCTTAACTTTTAGGTAAAGGCAAGGCACCCATGTATGGCTGACGACGACATCACCTTGAAGATCACGGAATCTTTGTTAGTGTAGTTGCATTTTCACTCCTTAGATATTACGTTAGATTAGACCATTGTTTTAATCTTTTCTTCGATTTTATTTATATTTCATATTGAATATTTTTCATTGTTTTATTTTAAGGCTCTTCATGCAAACGTATAAGTCCATGACATCATTTTATTAATTATTTTAAAGAATAGATCTGCATAAAATAGTCACGTCATGCATATGATGTAACAACAATAAAAAAAAATTAAATTAAAAAACCTACTAATCTCATCTCTCCAGGCCAACCTCTCACACACCACCAGATATTACAATTTATTCAGCATATTACAATTTTAAAAACTTGTATGCATATACAAATTTAATTTTCTTTTTTTTTTGCTTCATAATTTAAAATTTTTGGAGAACAACCATACAATTCATTATCAAATACATTTCAAAAAAAAAAAAAAAAAAAACCTTTTTGTGTCATCTCATTATTTTTCATTTCTTCCTCAAGGTTAATTCCACCCAAGAGGAGATAATAAAGCTTCTCTATCTTGTATAGATCCACTTGTGAATCAATTCATCAACATTAGCAAGAAAGTTTCTCAAGTAAATTTCATCATCTTTAGCCGTCCAAATACACGTTCCTACAGTTCCATGTTTGCACCTATCACGGAGCCATAAGTGCTGCGTTTCAGGCCAAAAGCTTTCAAAAGAGACATATGCATGTGGCATCTCCAATTTGCACCAATAGAAGGTTGTTCCCCAAAAGTTAACTTTGAAGTTCCATTGGTAATCATCTCCATGATTAAGCAAACGATGATACCCCAAATCATCGTCTTTAGACTGACAATGCACAAGATGTGTAGTACTTTCCAACACATGACTCACACGTGCGAACGTGAGTCACCAAGCAGCTCATACCCCTGGACCCTTCATAGTCAGGCTAGTTGTCCGTAACTGATTATTTGGACGTTAGCAGACCCTTGAGTATCATACGAGGCATGATCATGATGATCATCATTGTAGTGTACGCGTCCATACTCATCATCATAAATGAGAAAGTAACCCGATGTATATGACTAAAATATGCATGAGATCCCTATAGATTTCATCTTTAAATTATTTTATGACACAACCCGATACATCATTCACACATTACCATAGGTAACATGCATGCATTGGCCTTCATACGTTCATCATCATTAACATCGATTGGGGTGGTGTCTTAGAAAAATTGTCGTCATAATACATCGTGGCATCTAATACATCTACATCAACTTAATATGGAATATCATCATATTAAGTCATCTCATAATCAAGCAACTTATATCATGTTATAATGTATCATCATCATCATGTCATCATACCATGTCATCATCTCATATCATCATATACATCATCACATCATCATATAATAACACCACACCATTATAGAACATCATTACATTATCATATAACAATATCTGCTAGTAGTGGGTTTGGGCTATTACACACTAGTTCCCATAAATTTGGTGTCCTCTAACACAGCTTAAGTCAATCAACAACTACATGCGGAAACATCTATCAATGAAACCATAAAATTCTCAATTTGCTCTATGACTAACTTTCCCACCCTACTCGTCGCTCCCGTGCCTACCGCCTTGCCTGAAAATCATTTAAAAAAATGGATGAATATTAAAATACTCAATAACGAACTCCCCTATTGAGATCAGACACATAAACAATCACATGACAATCAAACAAAATTGAGGGATCTTAGTGGTTAATTACCCAAAACTCACCATGCATAATTTTTACCACATGAAAATCAACATCTACCTTTACTCCTTAAAAAGACTATCAATGTCTGGTTACCCGACAGACATAGCTGTGTAACCCTCACCTTGTTAATCATTTTCTGCATTCACCTCGTAGAGTGACCATTAGTGCCTGGTTACCCGATACACACAGCGTGTAACCTTACCACATGAAAATCAACATCCATCATAACTCCTTAAAATGATTACCAATGGTTGGTTACCCGGAACACGTAGCATGTAACCCTAACCTTGATAACCATTTTCTTAAATCACCTTGTAGAATGACCATTAGTGGATGATTACCGAAAACACACCGTGTGTAACCCTAACCACAACCTCCTTAATCATCAAAGGTAACATGCATGCATTATGTCCTAAACTATTTATTTTCATGAGCAACCATACATTATGTCACACAACTCACATCAGATATATTCTCAATCATCAAACAGAAATTATGCATGCAATAAGTCTCAAAACATTTATTTTTATAGTTAGCATACATCGTATCACGTAACACTTAGCCATACAATAACAAATATATTCAACCCTTTTAGAAAAACAAAACAGTTAAGTTTCAATAGAAGACCTCTTACTTGGAGAGCTTCTTTTCTAATCGTCCCTATGGATATTGGTCCAACTTCGACTTAGATCAAGCCTACATTGAAACACCCAAGTTAACCAACCCAACTTGACGTCACACAACGACTCCTATAAATCATAGGATTTTATTGCTTACCTTTTTCCTATGTAGAGGTTGGGTCAGATCCAAACTATTCCGAAAATATCACATTGTAACTTCGGTTGGTGCATTGTACCTTGGTTACGTTTACTCCTCCAAATAGTGGTTCTGGCGTTGACGACAGTGTTCAATTCGTTATGGCGGTGAAAATTTGATGCGTGACAGCGACTGGTGGTGGTCGTCCAACGTGCGGTGGCGGCGCGGGACGACATGGGCGATGGTGGCGGCTCGAGTGATGGACGACAACAACGACTTGAAGAAGAAGAAGATGATGATAAAGAGGAAGAACAATGCAGCTGAACTCTAGGGTTTATTTTAATGTATTGGTCCTTGGGCCCAGAATTTGGGCTTTACACATCCAACCTATTGGGTTTTATGTCCTTACCACTCATAGTTTGTAAACAAAAACATATTATGTTTTCAATAAAGTTATTATTAATGTTTATTCAGTAAAGATTGTTATTGAATAAAGTGAATGTTCACTATCATTAATCTAAATCCAATAAACTAAGAACACTCTAGCTATATATGATTACTTGAACTATATGTAGAGACATAAGAGTGAATTAAGTTCAAGTATGTAGTCAAAATGATCTATAGTATAGGGATAAGGCTGAGTACCTTATTCTGGGGACACTATTGATGCGACCCACTTTTGTATATGATATAAACAATGTGATCACTAAATTGTACATGTGGAGACATGTGAGTGGGGGTGTCCTATGCAATGAGTATTGCATATGATCGGACCATTAAGAAAACCACTCTCACTTTATAATGTTGTTTACTGTTGAGACTAATTTTTTCACTCGATGACCTAGGTAACTCGATCTTAATCCTGAGCTAACTATGAACTCCTGTTTATTCATAATTATCCTTAGATTTGCATGGGTAAGAGTGGCCCGATTTCGTCGACTTAATAAGCCTCCCATTCCAGGGGTAAGACTAGTTGAATAATTGGGGACATAGGGTGTAAGATGGAACTCTCTCCTACCCGCTTTTAGATATAGTAAAGAGGTTGTTCCCTTAAGTACTGACTCCAAATCTTGAACAAGGGGCCCCGCCCTCTCATTGACCCGAGAGGGATTCGGTTTGGTGGTTGGACCACAAACCAATTGTTCATTAGAAGATCAGTGGGACTTAAGGAACAAGAAGTAACTTTAGGGGTAAAACGGTAATTTGATCCAGCTCTAATTACGAACAACCTATGAAGGATTGACTTACTAATCATGGTTATATCAAATGGACAGAAATATATCTATACTGGGGAGACTATAGTGGAGTGTCCTAGTAGTTGACGAATGTTTGTTAACAAGGTTAATGAGTTTAGCCCGTTAATCTCGGATCATTGGACTCCATGACCTGTAGGTCTATTAGGTCCCTCTACTAGTTCATATCAGACTAAACCTTAGAATAGTGTGACGAGTGAGTTCAAAGTATTCGAATTCAAATTAGGGAATACACGCTAAATATATATATATATATATATATATATATATATATATATATATATATATATATAATATATTTAACCGCATTTTGCTTTAATTATGAATTAAACAAAAAGAGATAATTAGAGATATTTAAATAAGATTTAAATATTTTAATTATGAAGAGGGATTCATAAACAATATGTGCATTGGGATTGGCATTTTATTTAATGTTAAATATTAATTAAATTGTTTAATTAATCCTTTAATATTATTTTGATTTGAAATTAATTATTTAAATTAATTGTTGAATGAAAATAAAAACTTGACTTCACCTCAGGAAAAAAATCCATATTTGAGTTACTGGAATATTGAGTGTCAGTATATGGTTTAACCAAACTTGCATGTTTGTCACATAATCCCACAAATTTAAGTGGAATTTTGAGTGTCAAAATTTTGTTTAACCAAACATGCATGTTTACTAAATAAACCTCACAAATTTGAGTGGAATTTTGAGTGTCAAACTTTGGTAAACTTAAACTTGCATGCTTGCCACATAATCCCACATATTTGAGTGAAATTTTTAGTATCAAAATTTGGTAATCTCAAATTTGCATGAACACGCAAACATGATTATATAAATAGAGTGATCAACTTACTTGGAAAGTTGGCTTAAAAAAAAAATTCAGAAAATCTCTCAGAACTCTCTATTTACATATACTAAATTCCTATCAAGTTCAGTCACCTACATCAAAGTTCAGATTTTCCTAACTTTTCGCACATAACTTGGATTGACTTGGTTTCTTCACCAAAGTCGTAAATTTTTTATTCACCTACATCGACATATTTTTATTTTATTTTGTTCTTGAATATAGAATGAATTAAATCCATTCAAAGATACCGAAAAACTCACGTTTTCTATACTTGACCAGTTCCCCGAATTCCGATCCAGCTCCAATTTTTGTTCGAGATTTCTTCAAGAAACCTGTGTGAATCCTCTTTTAATTAGACACCTCAAAACTCCAGATCTATTGTCCAAGAAACTCCTTAGATCTAGGAAAAATTGAAACGAAAAAGTCATAGTCTTACCTTGTCCATTCTCGGATTTTCTAGTCGGAATGGGCGAATCCACCCCCCAAACTCTTCTTCTAGCACCAAGAGGAGTCTTGATTCGAAGTTTCTTGCCTTCGATTCAATCTCCAACGGCGGATTTGAGACAGCCGATTTCTCTGTTCTTCTTTTCTTTCAAAATCCTAACTTCTTCTTATCCCTTCTTCTTTTCCTCCCCTTTCTTTTTCTTTCGCTATCTTGTGATGACTCAACTATCCAGACTCCTCAAGTAGGAGTAGGGGTGAAATGACCTTGTTCCTATGTTGATCTTGTCCGTTTTTTTTTAATCTTACAACTATCTCGAGCATAGTTTCCTTCTTCATCGACTCGAGCCTCGGTCTCTTTAGCCTACAATAAAAAATCACGACCTAATTATCATGCATATATTTGGATCCTAAGTAGGAAAACAAAGGACGTTAATACCTCCTAAGTTTAAGTGTTACAAAAAGTAACATAGTTTTTTAATATAAAAATGAAATGTCACCTATCAACTACTAAATGAAATCAATGCATACTACTATCCTATCTTGACTTCCATGGCCATTCTAACATTCACCATCATCCGTGCAGGGGCACTTTCTCTATAATGACCCTAGATTTATACTAACCTAAAGTGGCTAATGTCATCCTAACATACTCTCTTCTGCGAAAATAAACATTTAAAACTTCATCATAAAACACTGCCATGAACTTGCATTCTTAAAAAAAAAATATTTAAAGCAACATAACAAAACTAAGTAAAACCACTAAAATATTAAAATTAAAAACATCCTATACTTACCTAAAGTCTAAGAAATGAAATATCACTATCCTATGCATGTGCCTCGGTCTTTACTTGCAATGTCGTCATCAACTGTATAGAGGTGTCTTGCCTTTACCTTGTTAATCATTTTCTGCAATCACCCCGTAGAGTGACCATTAGTGCATGGTTACCCGATACACACAGCGTGTAACCTTACAACATGAAAATCAACATCCATCCTAACTCTTTAAAATAATTATCAATGGTTGGTTACCTGAAACACATTGTGTGTAACCCTTACCTTGATAACCATTTTCTTAAATACCCTCGTAGAGTGACCATTAGTGGCTGATCACTCAAAACACACAACATGTAACCCTAACCATAGCCTCCTTAATCATCAAAGGTAACATGCATGCATTATGTCCCAAACTGTTTATTTTCATGAGCAACCATACATTATGTCACACAACACATATCAAATATATTTTCTATCATCAAACATAATTATGCATGCAATAGGTCTCAAAACATTTATTTTTATAGTCAACATCTATCGTATCACACAAAACTCAACCATACAATACCAAACATATTCAACCCCTATAGAAAAAAAACGAACAGTTAAGTTTCAATAGGAAGACCTCTTACTTGGAGAGCTTCTTTTCTAATCGACCCTATAGATATTGGTCCAACTTCGACATAGATCGAGCCTACTTTTAAACACCCAAGTTTAACCAACCCAACTTGACATGATACAACAACTCCTACAAATCATTGTGTTTTATTGCTTACCTTTTATAGATCCACTTGTGAATTAATTCATCAACATTAGCAAGAAAGTTTCTCAAGTAAATTCCATCATCTTTAGCCGTCCAAATACAAAAGAGACAGTTCCATGTTTGCACCTATCACGGAGCCATAAGTGCTGCATTTCAGGCCAAAAGCTTTCAAAAGAGACATATGCATGTGGCGTCTCCAATTTGCACCAATAGAGGGTTGTTCCCCAAAAGTTAACCTTGAAGTTCCATTGATAATTATCTCCATGATTAAGCAAACGATGATACCCCAAGTCATCGTCTTTAGACTGAAAATGAACAAGCAGCCCAAGTTTGCTTAGCTCGTTAACCACATGAATGTAATATCTAAAAGGTCCTAGTGGTGGTAACACGACCCTTAGAACCTGAACCCCAACTAAGCCACCGTGAAAAGAAAGAAAACGACAATATTCTTTATCATTTCCTAATAAACCTTCAGCTTAACTACCAATTTGTGTTGGACATGTGAATAAATATACTTACAGTACATGCAAGAAACTATGTAAATGCATGCCATGGTTGTAAAAAACTTAATCATTTAACTAATTTCGGTTATTTATTAGATTTTCAATAACAAAATTCTTTGAATAGATAATAGTTATTAGCCCAAGAATAATAAATATTTCATTTATTTTTAAAACACTTTCATAAAATGGACAACAATATTTCATTTATTTTTAAAACACTTTCATAAAATGGACAACAAAATATGAATATTTTCCCCTAGAAAATATAAAATAGAGAAAGCAATTCATAGATTACATATGGTATAGCACCCAAGTCCAACAAGGTACTAAATTCCCGATTTATTTTTTTAAGTTGAACTTTCAAACTTTTTACGAGGACCTTCGAAATTTTAAGGTGAGGTAGAATAGATCAGCTCAAAAAATTCTAGAACTATAGTTTCAAATAGGAATTGCGCAAGACTTCTTTCGCAAGAATTACTCAATGCCTGTTGAGAGAACAATTATGGGGTTTTGATTTCATCATGTCACACCCTGAATTTCTAGGAAAAATTTTGCCAATCAATGTGTATAAAATAAGAGAGAAATCAAAATGTGTATTAATATATGCCAAATTCATCTAACGAGGGAAGGGGGAACGAGATACATGATTCCCTAGGTTCATAATTCCTCTATTACTTCTAAACTCTAAAGTACCCTCTCGTTACGATTAAGCAACCTACTTGTAGTCTCTCATCACATCCTTAACCTAGCAGAAAACCAATTGTTTACTTTTGTCCCTAGAGTTTCCACACTCTTGATACAAAGACCTGGGTAGAAAACTTAGCCTTCGCAATGGTACAAGGTGGGGAAGAACATGGTGAGTATTGGTCTGCTTGCATCCATGGGAGTGTTAACTGGTGAACCTATCCCACAGGCCATGAAGAAACCTATGGTGAGGGAGTGCTACCCCTCGGTACATGCCACCTAAACAAGTTACTCACATGATCAATGGCCTTTCATAGGACGGATCCTACGTGCAGGGTAATTACTACCCAACCTCGTGATTAATGTCCTAAAACACAACGTGTCCACAATGCCGTGTAGTCGATCTACCACTGAGTAACAAGCCTTGGACACAGAATTGTCAGGTATTTGACTAGTGCCGTAAATCCTAGGGGGAGTGTCTTGGAGAATAAATCAATAACAGAATTAATACCTAGAAAGTACGAAGAACAAGAGAAAGATCTAGGTCTAGAACATGGATCAAGACCCTAGTTCTAAGTACAAGAACCAAGAACCAAGAACCATGGTACTAAGACCCTTAAAGGATGACAAAGGTTTTAGAATCCAAGGACCAAGGTCCTTAGAATAAATCACGATAAGAACCCAAAGTCAAGAACAAGTGGGCCTAAGTACTTACAAAAAGAAACAAGACAAGAAAGAGTGTGGTATCCTAGCATATCAACGATACGATTGAGAACCTACAAGAAGGCTACATATTAAGTCTTTGTACTCATTCCTTATTCTCCATTTTTTTTAGGTAAGGAGAGGGTCGAAGTCGGGAGTGGACTCTTGGGCAGGTGTCATAACCCATCGTCCTCAACTCTTTTGTTTTAAAATGTTTTGAGTTCGTTTCTTATTTTGTGTTTTAAATATTGTCGTGCTGTAAATTACTTATGTGCGCACACTATTTTGTTATAATATTGTCTCACCCTCTGATCGCCCTTCATGATTCCAATGGTCTTAAACCTCTAAAGGTGTTCAATCCTAAGCCTGGACCCACCAATCTAAGTGCTTACCCTAGACAGTACTCGATTCTGTTGCTTATTCTCAAAAGGGAGGGACCACACAATCATTCACCAGGAGTCACACATGCTCAATGAGGCGATAACTTCCATCCAGCACCCAGAGTGCTGATAAATAAACATCTCATCCATTGTCAGCATGATTACATACACCAGTAGTAAAGTATATCAAGACAGTATACTGGATAAGACAAGAAATTTCAACAACTAGCAAGTCTGTTTTCACTGTTAGTAACTTTCTTAGGTAGTTGTTAATCAAGAATAGCTACCTAGGATTAATTTTACTAGCATGCATTCATAAGCAAGCGAATTGTACAAGTACTGCTTTGTAGATTTTCATGTTGTTACTTACAGATTTGTCGTGTGCCTTCTCGAGCAGGATTACAGGACAAAAAGAAAGTCCATACACGCGCTCACGTGCTTTTCTAGAACCAAAGAAGTTTTCTACGTGCGCGCTCACGTGCTTTTCTAGCACCAAAAAAGTTTTCTACGTGCGCATACCATGCGATATTCAAGCACAAAAGATGTTCTCTACGCGCGTTTACCACACGTCTGGGGAGGTACAGTCGCAGGACGCGTGTCGTTGGTTAGTGAACAGGTCGGGTAGGACACGCGGACTTCCGTTCTTTGGTACTGTTTGAGTTACAGAGGTTAGACTGGATCGTGTGCGGTTTAGCGAGTAAAGTGGTGTCTCACAACACGTCCTCGTTGACTGGTTGACCCGTCATTCCTTCCACGTTGTGACACATTTCAACTTTTTGTTAATACGATTCTCTCTCGTCGCCAGCAGCTGCGTATCCACGGTTGATTCTTCCGACGTTCAATTTTTCTAGATTTCACTGAGCGATGCATGTCGATCTATTTTTTTGGATTGCTTTTTATCTTCCAATTGTTAACTAGAAATGACTTGGTTTCTTCACGAAAAAATAAAGATATCGAATCAACCAATTCCATGTCTTTTTTTTTAATATTTAGGAAGAATGAGACCATAATAATTGCGTTCAAATTTTTGAAAAAACATATTTTCTTATCGAAATTATAAATCTCTCGAATCTAATTCTAAAACAAATCATGGTCGAGTTTCAACACGAAACTTGTAAGAATCCTTTCCTAGAACATCGTAGTCAAATCGAACGATCCTACAGCATAAACTGACACTCATCGATCCTCTTACTAGGACTAGAGATAAATCTTTTGCCAAATTTTTCATTAAAGTGTCCGATTGGCGTCCTCTTTACATTCTTGTTTTTCCTCCTTCCACAAAAACCCAAATTCTCCCTTCCTCACTCTTCTTTGTTTTCTATACACGCCATCCCACACCCCTCATATTATAAGGTAGAAAAAATTGATATTTATCCATGTGATGTTTATCCATGTATGCGTGATACATACATGAAATATGTTATGGAGGATAAGAGAAAGAAAATGAAATAAATGTTATCTTATGAATAAAAATTATGGGACCTCGTGCATGTATGTATGTCATGTATATCGGGATACTTCCCTGTTATGTTATGCTAGTACGGATGCATACCTTCGATATTTATGTTTGACATGTTATCATGAAGACCTTTTCTTTTATGAGGGTCCAATGACATGTATTGTATTGTGCCCAACAAAGTCCGACCTAAGTGGCACGTATACCAATCCGTCTGATGGGTCCATGTATGCATACGTGGGCCGTGTGTAGAAAAGTACCATGCATCCAACTCTGCCAAAAAAGACACTAGTGGTGGTTCGAAATCGGTTCGTGGGGAAAAAGGAATTTGAACTACAAAAGGTTAGTACATAAAGACCTTGAGTTTTAATACTTATGAACATGCTAGTTATTTAATATAATTGATGTTCCAAGAGTGCCTAAGATTCAAATTGCTTCCACATGTGTTATATTAACTCCATCAATTAGTATCAGAGCAAGTTTTAGGTACTCTATTTACATTAATTTGAGCATGTTGGGTACCATTTCATGAATGAAATTTTATGGTTGCTAAAGTGGATGTTTTTTGTTTTGGTATTTTTTTTATGCTTCCATTGTAGAATTATTGTAATGAGCCTAATGTGTATGGGCTTTAATGATTGAAGAAAAGTCGGTAATGTTTATGGAGTCATTAGATTCAATTTAGGTTGTAATTGATCGAAAATGGAAGAGAAAGGAAGCTGAATCGAAGAAGAAGATGGAAGAGGTGGTTTGGGTGTTTTTTCTGTCGTTCGGGTAAGGTTCAACGTTTTTAGGGGTTGGTTCACCCAGTTCATGATTCTCGGGAGCAGTTCAAGTTATTTTTAATTGTTAATGTAATAATTTAGTTAATTGCTTGCTTTAAAATGCCAAAAACCAATCCACTTTAGTGTGTTTAATTAATTATGCATTATAAATGTATGTTTTAATTAAATAGAAAATGTATATGCATAAAGTATGTCATATAGATTTAAAATCCCACCATAGGCTAAGCATGTTTCAAGCATTCCAAGTATGTTATAAGTGTTATAATGTATACTATGCATGTTGAGGGTTCCATGAGTGATAGATATAAATTGTTATATTATTGCATGGAATGGATGATTATGTAATCGTTATATAAAGCATGTTAGTGCATGTTATAGGTTATTTTCAATGTCATAAAACGAAATAGACGTTAAAATCTATAATAAAGATAAGTGCATGCTCACTTAGGGTTAAGAACCAAGCACGATCAATTTTAATAGTTAAAATAGGTCGATGTCTTATAAAATTGCGGTTACGAGAAAGCTCACCTGGTATGATCTTGTCTAAGGCTCGAGGTACTTAAGTTGACGGTTTACGGAACACCTACTACTTGGAGATCAGACTAGTACTTGAGCTTAGTTAGCCAAGTTTTATGAGCATGCTTGAGTGATATAAGTTTTAGAAAAATCATGTAACGACCCAAAAAAAAGAATAATAAGAATTAAATAATTAAATAATTAAAATAATAATTTTCCTACTCTCCATTAACCCCTCTTCCTCTCCCAACTATCTCTCCTCAACAAACTCATCAGTAAAAAAACCCAAATCAGAATACTGGATGCATTAGTGGTTCCTACAAATGAAAAAAAATAAAAAATACCAACAACCAGATTTACCAGGAGAGTTGGATATTTAATTATTGGAGAGAGATCTTTGTTATTATTACTGTAAGTCATCTTTCAGATCTCTTTTTCATTTATCCAAATCAGATTTCTTTTTCAGTTGTCCAATTAATCAGAATCAGATCTCTTGTTCTTGCCAATTTATTTAGATATCCAAATCAGATTTTCTTTTCCTTTGTCTGACTAATCAGAATCAGATCTTTTGTTACCTGCTTATTTATTTATTTAGATTTTGGTTATCAGGTTATAGGAAATTAACTATAACCCTTTGTCTAACTAATCATAATCAGATCTCTTGTTACCTGCTCATTTATTTAGATTTTGGTGATCAGGTTATAGGAAATTAACTATAACTTCAGGTAATATCTGTCCATACAAAAAAAAATACAGAATAGAGGTAGAAAATTAAACATAAGAAGTAAATACAGGACAGAGAGAAAGAAAGGATTCTGTTTAAAAACAAATAAATTATCAAGTAAATGAGAAAGTAATGATTTGGGAAGAAAATTTATCTGTGATATTTTTGAAATACAAAGAGAAGACTAGAGAGAGACCATAATATTGTTAACAAAATCAAAAGAAAAAAAATATATATATATAGGAGGCAAATACGGTAAACAAATTCAAAAGGAAAGAAAGAGAAGAAGAAATACGGAGAAAAGAAAGAAAAAAAAATAAAGAGAACAAATCAAAAGAAAAGAAAGAAAAGAAGAAATGCAGCCAAAGAAATAAATAAATAAAGAGAGACCGAATGAACTGAGAAGGCATATAGAGAAAAAAAAATAATAATAAAGAGAGCAGGAAAGAACTAAAAGAGAGAATACAACGCCAAAATACAAAATCAAAAGAAAAAAAAATACGGAGAAAGAGAAAAATGAAAGGGAAGCTGGGGTAAGAATCGATCGAAATTGACCAATAATATGATTAAGTAAGAATATTAAAAATTTGTCAAGAATATGTCTTGAACGAGAGACAAAGCAAAATACAGAAAGAATATCAGAAGACAAGAAAGTAGTCACTTGAAATAAAAATACAAGATGAAATCTTAATATAAATAGAATATATATATAATATGTATATATACTTAGATGTATATTACAACGTTCCAAGACTTTATCCATGCAAAGTCTTTAATGCTCGCATGAATTTTAGCACATGAACCATTGTAAGAGTTAGAGAATTGAACATGAAATTGATGTCATAGATTCATATAGGTTGACTTGGATACAAAGGGAAAAATCGAACTTACATTAAGGATAAATATGTGACACCCGTATAAGCTAATTAGGTACGTGGTCTTACTATAGAATAGGCTAAAAAAATTGTATGAGTTATGATGATGTATGAACTATATCGTACGATGCAATATATGAATTATGATGATGTGTGGGTTACAATACTTGATGATGTGTGCAGTATATATATATTGATGAATGACGTACTTGATATGTTTGATGCACTTTGTGGAAATATGATGAGTATGATGATTGCGTGACGTTTACCTTAATATGATGATATTTTCCATATTGAGCATGTTATATGATCATGAGTGTCATATTGCATCATGTCGTTAGATCGACATAGGATATAACCCTAAGAGCGTGAAAATGATATTAATATAAATATCCACTAGTATGTGTTACCTAGAGTAACAAAGAGATGAGACTAGAGGGTTGTGTCCGAAGAGACATTATAATGGATTTAGAGGGACCTCATGCATATTGTATGTTCATAAGCATAGGGCTACTTCCCCTAGAGATGATGAGTGTGGACGCGCACCATATGATGAGCGCAAATGCACACATATGAGGATGTTCATGAGGCGCATGACACTATGGGGTTCCGCTGACCTCCGGACGTCGCTAATGATTAGCTTCACCAGAGGGTCCAGAGGGTGTGCGAGCACTCTGGGGGTTCACACTTGCACGTGTGAGTCGTGTGTAGGGAAGTACTACACATCCAATTTGTCCGAGACTGAAGGCCACCCCTAAAATGATTAGAGATAAGTCCCTAAATCATGATTGCATGTGTTTGCATTTGCATGGCCCCTATAGTGGGGCCACTTACTGAGTATTCTTTGAAATACTCAGGCCGTGTGCCACATCATTTTTCAGGTAAAGGCAAGGCGCACTTGTACGGAGGACGACGGCATCGCGAGCAGAGACTGTGACACGTGCATAGGGTAGACTCATATTTAAATTCTAAAGTTTAAGTTAGAATAGGTTGTTTTGCATTCCATTGTTTTAAATTATTTTGTATTTGTTTTTATTTTCTCTAAATTTTAGTATTTCGTATTTAAACATGTAAGACCATGGCTGTGTTTTCCAGATAAGAAGTTGTTTTAAACGTTTTTGAAGTTTACGTTATAAATGATGTTCATGTAAGACTTATATTTCCGTTTTATAGATGAGCATGAGACATTCGTGGCGATTCTAGGTATGTTGAAATTTAAGGTCGTTATAGTTGGTATCAGAGTTCTAGGTTTTAGATTCTGTAAATTAGCCTACAATGTAGGCTTGGCACGTTCCATGGTCCCAACGTCGATGCCCCTTCATCGTCAGGTACGCCTTGCACAAGATAAGAAAAGAGAAACGTTTTCAAACTCGCATGCATTTTTATGATAATGTTACTAAAATTGTTGTGATATTTCACGTATTTATTTAAGAGCATGATGTGATGTGTTGCATGCTGAGTGATTTTGGTTGCAATATGATTTGAACTTAGTAGTTGTGATGCATAACATAATTTCATAGGTAATGAGCCTTAGACTTAAGAGATGCTATCTTGGTTTCTAGAACCATGCTGCCTAGACCATGCGAAAGAGTAAGACGAGGAAGGGGACGACCTTCTATTAAAGATAGAGGATGAGGTGAGGTTGAAGAGAGCCCACCTCGAGAGGGATCAGAGACAGGGTTTGAATTAGAACCCTTATTCAAACGTATGTATGGTCGGCAAGCAGCCCTGAGAGGGTAGACGTAGTAACTAAGGATAGAGTAAAGAATGACCAAGCAATAGTAGCCGACCAAACTCTAAGCGTAGTCCTAATAGTAGTAACGATGACCAACTTCGTAGTACTAGGCATGGATTGACTAGCTACAAACCATGCTATTATAGAATGTCGCAAAAAAAAAAGTGATATTCTCACCATCGGTGGGACCTAGCTTTAAATTTAAAGGCACAAATACCGGGGCTACCCCAAAGGTAGTCTCGATGATGAAAGCAAAGAGATTAGTCCAACAAGGTGGTTGAACTATATTAGCATGTGCCATAGACGTAAGAGGAAAAGAAAAGACCCTAGAAAACATGTCCATTGTAAACGAGTTCCCAAATGTGTATCCGGATGACCTACCTGGAATACCCCCTACCCAAGCGGTCGACTTCATTATCGAACTCGAGCCGGGAACTGGGTCTATTTCTAAAGCACCCTATCGCATGGCGCTAGCAAAGTTGAAAGAACTCAAGCCGCATTTACAAGACTTACGGGATAAAGGGTTCCTTCGACCTAGCATATTCCCTTGCAGTGCACCAGTGTTGTTTGTTTAGAAGAAAGATGGATCGATGTGTTTGCATCGATTACAAAGAGTTAAATAAGAGAACCATAAAGAACAAATATTGTTTGCCTAGAATAGAAGACTTATTCGATCAACTAAGGGAAGCAACGATATTTTATATGATAGATCTGCAGTCAGGGTATCATTAAATAAAGAGTGAAGAAAAAGACGCACCGAAGACAGCATTTAGGACAAGGTATGATCACTATAAGTTCGTGGTATGTCATTTAGCCTCACCAATGCTCCAACTGTGTTAACGAAGTTAATGAACCGAGTGTTCAAGGACTGTCTAGACACTTTTGTGATCGTGCTCATTGATGTCATCCTAGTGTACTCGAAAACAGACTTGAAACACCAGGAACACCTAAAAAAAGTCCTAGCCACCCTAAGAGAGAACAAGTTGTATGCCAAGTTTTCAAAGTGTGAATTTTGGTTTCGATAAGTCTCTTTCCTAGGATATGTGGTGACAAAGGACAGAGTATCCGTAGATCCTACTAAGGTCAAAGCGGTCACGAAGTAAGAACGCCCAACTTCGATAACATCAGTATAGAGTTTCTTGGGACTAGCGAGATACTATCGAAGGTTCGTGTAGGACTTCGCTAGAATAGCCTCGCCTTTGACACACCTAACGAAAAAAAAGGGTACCATTTATATGAAATGATGCTGGTGAGGCAAGCTTCCAAAACCTAAAAGAGAGATTGGTAATCGTCCCGGTACTCACGGTACCCGAGATCTTAAAAGAGTACGTAATCTATAGTGATGCCTTTAAAGAGTGGACTAGGATGTGTGTTAATGCAACACGGTAAAGTTGTTGCATATGCGTCCCGTTAACTAAAAGAATCCGAAGATAATTACCCTTCCCACGACCTGAAGTTGGCCGCTGTAGTGTTCATGCTGAAATTTTGGTGACAATACTTGTATGGAAAGAAAATTCAAAGTTTAACCGACCACAAGATTTTAAATATTTCTTCACCCAGAAAGTGTCAAATATGAGACCGAGAAGGTGGTTAGAATTGGTGAAGGACTACGATGTAGATATCCAGTACCACCCTAGAAAAGCAAATGTGGTCGCAAACGCTTTGAGTAGAAAGGTGGCCCACTCTTCGGCCCTCATTACGAGGGAAGTAAGGGTACAAAGAAAATTCGAGGGAGCCAACATAGTTGTAGCGACCGAGAGAGTCATAGCACAACTGTCCCGACTTACAGTGCAACCTACACTTAGACAAAGAATGGTTACCTCCCAACGAGAGGATCCAAACCTACAGAAAGTCTTAAGCCAGCTAGCTGAGAGTCTAGTAAATGGATTCTCGAAGACCTCAGATGAAGGGCTATTGTATCAGGGACGCCTATATGTTTCGAAAATAGAGGAGCTAAGGAAAGAAATACTGACAAAGCTCACAACTCGTCATTTGCCATGCACCCAAGAGGTACTAAGATGTATCAAGATTTAAAAGAACACTTCTGGTGGAAGAGCATGAAGAGGAACGTGGCCAAGTTTGTGAGCAAGTGCTTAGTTTGTCAACAAGTGAAAACTCCTAGATAAAAGACGGCAGGGTTGTTGTAGCCCCTAAGCATACTAGAGTGGAAGTGGGAAAACATAGCAATGGACTTCATAGTAGGATTACCCAAAATGCTTAAAGGCTATACAATGATCAGGTAGTTGTCGATAGGTTGACCAAGTCAGCACACTTTCTACCTGGGAAAGCTACATATACAGTTGACAATTGGGCAAAGCTGTATGTGAAAGAAATAGTAAGACTGCATGGAGTCCCAGTATTTATTGTGTCGGATCGAGACCCACGCTTTACGTCAACGTTCTAGCTCAGACTTTAAAAAGCGCTGGGTACCCGCCTCGACTTTACTACCGCTATTCACTCCCAAATAGATGGAGAAACGAAGCGTTTAAACCAAATTCTAGAGGACATTACACGCTTGCATACTAGATTTTAAGGGGAGTTAGGATTCCAAACTCCACCGGATGGAATTCTCGTATAATAACAGCTTCCAAGCAACTATTGGAATGACACCGTTTGAGGCCCGATACGAAAAATGGTGTAGGTCCCCACTATGTTGGGACGAAGTAGGCGAAAGAGAGTTAGTAGGACTCGAGCTGGTTCGACTCACCAATGAGGCTGTTCAGAAAATTTGAGCAATGATGCGTATCGCTCAAAGTAGATAGAAAAGCTACGTCGATGTAAGGCGTAGAAGCCTGGAGTTTGAGGTAGGGGACCCAGTATTTCTCAAGGTAGCACCTATGAAAGGTGTCTTGAGGTTCGAACGTAAGGGCAAGTTAAGTCCTAAATTCATTAGACCATTCGAGATCTTAGAGCGAGTTGGTCCAGTAGCATATAAGTTAGCCCTACCTCTAGCCCACTCAGGAGTACACGATGCATTTCATGTGTGGATGCTAAGGAAGTACATTACGAACCCTATCCACGTAATAGACTACAAACCACTCCAACTCAATGAAGATCTGAGCTACGAAGAAAAACTAGTAAAAACCTTAGCTAGAAACGTAATAAAATAAAAAATAAAAATAAAAAAAATAAAAAAATAAAAATAAAAAACCTTACGTAACAGTAATATTACGTTCGTTAAGGTACTATGGCGGAATAACCCTAGCGAGGAAGCCACGTGGGAGAGTGAGGACGAAATAAGAGAAAAATATCCCGAGATAGTACAAGAGTTTGAGACTTTCGAGGATGAAAGTTCTTTTTAGGGGTAGATAATGTAATGACCCAAAAAAAAGAATAATAATAATTAAATAATTAAAATAATTAAAATAATAATTTTACCTGAGCTACTCTCCACTAACCCCTCTCCCTCTCCCAACTATCTCTCCTCAACCAACTCATCAGTCAAAAACCCAAATCAGGATACTGGATGCATCAGTGGTTCCTACAATAAAAAAAAAAGAAAAAAATACCAACAACCTGATTTAAAAGTAGAGCTGGAGATTTAATTATTGGAGAGAGATCTTTGTTATTACGGTAAGTATCTTTTAGATCTCTTTTTCATTTATCCAAATAAGATTTCCTTTTCCTTTGTCTATAAACTATAACTGAGGCTAATATCTGTCCATAAAAAAAATATAGAACAGAGGTAGAAAATAGAAGATAAGAAGTAAATACAGGACAGAGAGAAAGAAAGGATTCTGTTTAAAAAAAATTAAATTATCAAGTAAATAAGAAAGGAAAGATTTGGGAAGAAAAATTTATCTGTGATATCTTTAAAATACAAAGAGAATACTAGAGAGAGGCCAGAATATTGTTAACAAAATCAAAACAAAAAAAAAATATATATATATAGTTGGCAATGTAAACAAAATCAAAAGGAAAGAAAGAAAAGAAGAAATGTAGGGAAAAGAAAGAAAAAAAATAGAGAGACAAAATCAAAAGAAAAGAAGAAATGGAGCAAAAAAAAAAAAAAAAAAAGTAATGAA